>NW_020664499.1:7706994-7717406 GCF_002925995.2 Terrapene triunguis
AGCAACTGTCAAGTGATCTATCTCCTGTCATCCAGTTCCAGCATTTGACAGTCAAAGGCCTAGAGACACCCAGAGCATTGGGTTGCATCCCTGACCATCTTGGCAAATAGCCACTGATGGACCTATCCTCCATGAACTTACCTAATTATTTTTTAATCCAGTTGTACTTTTGGCCTTCACAACATCCCCTGGCAACACGTTCCACAGGTTGACTGCGTGGTGTGAAGTACTTTTGTTTTGTTTGTTTTAAAACTGCTGCCTATTAATTTCATTGGATAACTCCTTGTCCTTGTGGTATGTGAAGGAGTAAGTAACACTTTCCTATTCACTTTCTCCACACCCTTAATGATTTTCTAGACCTCTAAAACATATCACCCCTTAGTCGTCTCTTTTCCAATCTGAACAGTTCGTCTTTTTGCTCTCTCCTTATACAGAAGTTGTTCCATACCCCTAATAATTTTTGTTGCCCTTCTCTGCATCATTTCCATTGCTTATATATATATATATATATATATAGTGACAGACCCAGACCAGTGGGGTACAGGAGTCTGGTAGAGGGCAAATATACTGGTCACTGGATGAGTAGTTTTCTGTTCCCTGAGTGACCAGAGCAGGGGCTGTACTAGAGTAATCAGGAACCTGCTAGAACCAGTTAAGGCAGGCAGGCTATTTAGGACACCTGGAGCCAATTAAGAAGAAGCTTCTAGAATCAATTAAGGCAGGCTAATCAGGACACCTGGGTTTTAAAAAGGAGCTCACCCCAGTTTGTGGTGGGAGTGCGAGGAGCTGGGAGCAAGAGGTGCAAGGAGCTGAGAGTGAGAGGGTGTGCTGTTGGAGGACTGAGGGGCACAAGCGTTATCAGACACCAGGAGGAAGGTCCTGTGCTGAGAATAAGGAAGGTGTTTGGAGGAGGCCATGGGGAAGTAGCCCAGGGAGTTGTAGCTGTCATGCAGCTGTTACAAGAGGCACTATAGACAGCTGCAGTCCACAGGGCCCTGGGCTGGAACCTGGAGTAGAGGGTGGGCCGGGGTTCCCCCCAAACCTCCCAATTGACCTGGACTGTGGGTTCTCCCAGAGGGAAAGGTCTCTGGGCTGTTCCCCAACCCACATGGTGAATCTCTGAGGCAAGAAAATCCGCCAATAAGCGCAGGACCCACCAAGATGGAGGAGGAACTATCTCTCTCTCTCTCTATATATATATATATGGTGACCAGAACTGCACACAGAATTCCAGGTGTGGGCATACTATTGATTTATGTTGCGGCATTCTGATATTTTTCTGTCTTATTATCTATCCCTTTCCTAACATTCTATTAGCTTTTTGACTGCTGCTGCACATTGAGTGGTTGTTTTTAAACTATCCACTATGACTCCAAGATCTTTCTTGAGTGGTAACAGCTAGTTTAGACCTCATCATTGTGCATGTACAGTTGGGATTATGTTTTCCAATGTGCATTACTTTGCATTTATCAACATTGAAATTTCATCTGACATTTTCTTGCATAGTTACCCAGTTTTGTGAGATCCTTTTGTAACTCTTAGTTAAGTCCAAAGCTGACTGCAATCTTCATTAATATTGTATTACCTGCAAACTTTGCCACCTCACTATTTATTCCTTTTTTCAAATCATTTATGAATATGTTGAACAGCACTGGTCCCAGTACAGATCCCTGTGGGACACCATTATTTACCTCTCTGCATTCTGAAAACTGATCATTTATTCCTATCCTTTATTTCTATCTTAACCAGTTACTGATCCATGAGAGAACCTTCCCTATTATCTCATGACTGCTTACTTTGCTTAAGAGCCTTTGATGAGGGGCTTTGTCAAAAAACTTTCTGAAAGTCCAAGTACACTATATCCACTGGATCACCCTTGTCCAACCTCAAAGAATTCTAATAGATTGGTGAGGCATGTTTTCTCTTTACAAAAGCCGTGTTGACTCTTCCCCAACAAATTGTGTTCATCTGTGTCTGACAATTCTGTTCTTTACTATAGTTTCAACAAATTTGTCTGGTATTGAGGCTAGGCTTTCTGGCCTTTAATTGCCATTTCGTCTTTTGTTTTCTTTTTTTTTTTTTTTTTTTTTTTTTTAAATGGTATCATGTTAGCTATCCTCCAGTCATCTGATAGGCTACATACCCCAGTCAGTAGTTCTGCAATTTCATATTTGAGTTTCTTCAGAACTTTTGGGTGAATACCAACTGGACCTGGGACTTATTAAATTAAACAGTATCAATTTGTTCCAAAACCACCTCTATTCGCACCTCAGTGTAGAACAGTTGCTCAGATTTGTCACCTAAAAAGAATGGCTCAAGCATGGGAATCTCCCTCACATCCTCTGCAGTGAAGACTTTTATGCAAACAATTAATTTAGCTTCTCCACCATGACCTTCTCTTCCTTGAGTGCTCCTTACATATCTCGATTGCCCAGTAGTCCCACAGATTTTGGCAGGCTTCCTGCTTCTGATGTACTTAAAAATATTTTTTGTTGTTAGTTTTTGTGTCTTTTGCTGGTTGCTCTTCAAATTCTTTTTTTGGCTTGCCTAATTCTGTTTTTACACTTGCATAAACTCTGGCAAGTCTCTTTTCTATTTTCCTCAGTAGGATTTAATTTCCAATTTTTTAAAGGATGCCTTTTTGCCTCTAACCACTTCTTTTAGTCTGTTTATCCATGGTGGTATGTTTTTGATCCTCTTACTATTCTTTTTAATTTGGAGTACACGTTTAATTTGAGCCTCTATTGTGGTGGTTTTTAAAAAGTTTCCATGCTGCTTGTAGGCCTTTCATCCTTGTGATTATTCCTTTTAATTTCTGTTTAACAAGCTTCCTTCATTGTTGTGTATTTTCCCCCTTCTCATGTTAAATAGTACTGTGGTGGTACCCTCCCCCCAAAAGATGTTAAATTTAATTATATTATGGGCGCTGCTACCGAGCAGTTCAGGTATAATAATCTCTTTGACCAAATCCTGTGCTTCACTTAGGACTAAATCAAGAATTGCCTCACCCCTGTGGGTTCCAGGACTAGCTGCTCCAAGAAGTAGTCATTAATGGTGTCTAGAAATTTTACTTCTGCATCCCATCCTGAGGTGATATGTACCCAGTCAGTATGGGGATAGTTTAAATCCCCAATTATTAAGTTTTCTATATTTATAGCCTCTCTAATCTCCCTGAGCATTTCACTCTCACCATTCTGGTCAGGTGGTCGGCAGTATATTCCTACTGTTATACTCTTATTATTCAAGCATGGAATTTCTGTCCATAGAGATTCTATGGTACAGTTTAATTTATTTAAGATTTTTACTGTATTTGACACTCTGCTTTCTTTGTCATGTAGTGACACTCCCCCACCAGCATGATCTATTGTCATTCCTATATATTTTGTACCCTGGTATTGGTGTCCCATTGACAGTCATGATTCCATCAAGTTTCTGTGATGCCTATTATATCAATATCCTCATTTAATATCAGGTACTCAAGGTCACCCATCTTTGTATTTAGACTTCTAGCATTTGTATACAAGCACTTCTACAATTTGTCAATATTTAGTTGTCTGCCTTCATGTGATGTAACTGAATGGGACTCTTTTGTTTGACTGTTTCTCTTCAGTTCCTATCTGTACTTTATCAACTTCTATCCTCTCCTCTTTACCAGGGTATAGAATATCCCCTTTAATAAATCCTTCCCTAAGGAATGTTTGAGTCTGAAGTGTGCTCCTCTGCATGTGTTGGCTTTCCCCCAGCCCTTAGTTTAAAAACGCCTCTACAACGATTTTACTTTTACATGCTAGCAACCTGGTTCCATTTTGGTTTAGGTGGAGCCCATCCTTCCTGTATAGCTACCTCCTTTCTCAAAACATTCCCTAGTTCCTAATATACCTAAAACCCTCTTCCCTACACCATTGTCTCAGCCACACATTGAGACCCTGCAGTTCTGCCTGTCTAACTGGGGCCATTTGCTTAAAGTTACCAAGGGCAACTTGCATGAAGTGTAGTTGTAGCCATGTTGGTCCCAGGATATTAGAGAGTCAAGGGCAACTTGCACAGTCAGTATCCATGTGAGCCATCTAGTGAAACAAGCTTGCTGCACTTGAGTATGATGATATTCAATAAAGACAAGTGAAAAGTACTACATTAGGAAGGAAATGAAATGAACAGATATAAAATGCGGAATAATTGATTAGGTAGCAGTACTGGAGGAAATGATCTGGGAGTCAAAGTGGTCACAAATTGAATGAATCAATAGTGTGATGCTGTTGTGAAAACTGTTTTGTCACCTGAATGACTCTTCAGAACATAACTAGCTTTTCAGCATTTCTTAGTGGTTAGAATAAAGGATTGGGAGTTGGGATGGTTGAGTTCTCATCTCAGCTTTACCACAGAGCTGCTGTCTGATATCAGGCAAGTCACTTAACATCTCTGAGCTTTCCCCCGGCAGGGGAATTAATATCTGCCTGTTTCACAGGGCTGCGATAAGGCTTGGGTCAAGTTCATAAAGTACATCCTTTGTGAAAAATGCAGTTATTTTCAAGCTGGGCCTGCTTACTGAGCCCTCAACTTTTTGACAGGTGTAAATGCCAGTAGATAAATGAATCTCTCTGCTCTTCAAGGAAGGGTTATTTGAAAACAGTTTGCCTTGTCGGCTGGGTACACACGCACCATGCTATGATGTACAGAAAAACCCACGTCTGGAGTCCTCTGGCCTCTTTTCCTCCCTGTGTGTTGAAAGCAAAATGAGCAAGCTGGTTGAACTGTACTGTCATGTGTGCTTGGTGTGTGAATAATGTAGGCAGAGGAAATCCTTTGTTTTTTAACCCCAGCATTATTTTGACACAACAGCATGTGAGAGCCAGGCCATAAAAATATGGAGCCCAAAAGATCTATTGTAAAGTTGCGAAAGCACTGGCCTGAGGAGAGACCTACAAAACCTCAGCTGGGAGGAAAAAATCATCCCTCTGTGTGAGGCCACTGATCAAAAGACAAATTGTTTCAGGTGCATGTAGGTAGGCTGCCTGTGGTCCATTCACTAGATAGTATTGGAGGGTTTCTGATGAGGAAAAGAGAGTATTTCTCCCTTCCTTCCTTAGGAGAATTTGTCTACCTGAAGTTTCTCTGAAATCCCATGCCCTTTGACCCTGTGTGGGGCTTTGCTTGTCAGCCATTGGGAAATACTCACTGGTAGAAACAGGAAAATTTTGCTCTTGAAGGTAGTCCCAGGAACTGGGCAAAATATCTCTCTTGGCAGGTTAATCCTTAGAGAGAGAGAGAATGAGACCTGGTAGTTCATGGAATTCAAAGCATCTCCAACTGGGCAGAGTACCGGAGCTTAGGCCTCTGCTGTATCCTAGGATTTAGCCATGCTTGGAGGTAGGCCTAAGTGATTTCAGTTTCACTGTCTGCAAAAGCAGCTCAAGCTCGATGGTGTCCTTGGAGCATGTACAGAGCTGAGCTTTCATGGTAAAGCACAGTGCATGTGTCTAATACAGCTGTCTAAAAGGGATCTGGTTTTAGCCCGGCAACTTATTTGGCAGCATTCCTTGGGGAAAAATTGTGCAAAGGGAAAGACTTTGACTATGTTCAGTGATTGCAATCACGAAGTGCTATAAATGGGATTACAGGTAATCAACCTGTGAGATGAGAGGTTTAATTGTGAATCTCTGAAATCACCCTTCACTCTAAGTGAATTAATTAAAAGCTTTTTGAAAGATTCTGTTAATAGTACTATTAATGCATCCTCTTTTTATCCACAGAACAAGCAGTGACGGTGCAACTTTCCCTACATTATCTTCAGCTTGTTGCAGAGAGCTCACTAGCAGGGGTGAGAGAGTAGCTCTGTGTCCATTCAGTCCTTGGTCTTTCTGCGGTGACCCCCCCAGGAGGCATGCCAAATACAGTACACCAATGGATTTTGTGATGTAGACAGTTGTCGTCTAGTAACTGGACTGAGATCCACAAACTCACTTCCAGATTAAAAGGATATTTAGTTGCTATTGAAGTTGAATGGGTTCACAGTAGGAGCCTAGAAGAGAACGTGTCTGTGTCTCACTGCTGATTCCTCCCCACCTATGTCTAACTAGGTACTGTGGGCTGGTTCTCCTTTCAGAGATGAAATGTGAATATTGTTTTATAGGGCTCTTGCTGCCTTTTGAGAAGTTATAAATAAACATAAAACACTGCTCCCAGGCCTGCTGGGAAACATTGCCAATGGAGATATTAGCTGCAGCAGTCAGGACGGTATGTTTTCTACTGGTGCTTAGATTGGTACAATTAATTGATTACTTTGTATACATTTTTGAGTACAGTCTCTTAAAATAATGAAATCTGTACCTCCATTGTAGCCAATTATCTGGTATCCATTTCTATTTTTTCTCTTTCCTGTTCTAAAATATGGTCACCATAGTCGGGACATGATCTTGCACTGGTCTGAAATGCATGCTGGGTCATGGCTGATTGCCCTGTGAAAACAGGACAATCCCTCAAATTTGAGGATAGGTGATGCCTCATATAATAGTGAACCACCAGGTCTGCTCTAGTTAAGGCTAAGATCAGTTTCTGTTTAAAGCTTGACTCTAAGTTAGGGGTCTCAAAGTCCCAGGCTGCAGATGGCCTGCGGGCCAAGAACCTCCCTACTGCGGCCTGCAGAGGAGAGACGCATGCAGACACGCTGCTGCAGGTACTACCCCCCCCCCCTCCCACAGCTCCCATTGGCTGGGGGAGAGGGACAGAGATACCATCACTAGTTACCGAGCAGAGTCAGCCATGGAGGCAGCAGTGTTGGTTGCCGGGCAGAGTCAGCCGTGGAGGCTGCGTCACTTTTTTCCACAATGAATATAAACAAGTCAAAATACCGAACACCACTGTCTGATGCACACCTTGCTGGAATCCTGAAGGTTTCAACTGCTTAGTCACTGAGGTCAAACATCAACAAACTGACAGAACTGAAGCGTTGCCAGGTGTCTGGTAAACACTAAACACTCTCTGGCAGGCGAAGAATTGTATAAAGTTGTATGACAGTTTTATTATTTCTAAGAAATTCAAAATGAAAAATACACTATAAACATTTTCTTTTCTGAACACCATCTTCAGTGACATTATTGGCCCGCTGGGAGCATTTGAGGACTGGCACTGGCACTAAGGTAAATTGAGTTTGAGACCCCTGCTCGAAGTGCTCTCTAATCCCCACAGTTACTCAGATTGCCTCAAAATTTGGTGTGCCTCGTAAATAGATCCTCTTCTTACCTGGCTATTCTATTGAATAGGAACTCTGGCTTTTTCTCTCCCACTACCTTGTTGCCTCAGTGCTGCTCTCCTAGTCTCTAAGTAAGGTAATGTGTCACAGTGTAGCCTGAAGTTTGTCACCCATACCTCCTGTCCAAGGCCAGAGCACATGCTGGGAGAAGTCGTTTCTCAAGCAGATGGGACCCAAACCTTTTTCAGGCCTTCTTGGTCACAACCAACACTTTGAAATTTACAATTATCTGTCTGATGGTAGTGATCAGGGTCCCATTACACCAGGTGCTGTGAAGGCAGCCTTGCCGCAAAGAGCTTACATTGTTTTTGAAAAGCACCGGGTGGAAGGCACAAATGAAGGGGAAACAAGGTAGCAATGAAATGACCTTGTAGCATTGCACTTGTAGTAGTAAAACTAGTTCAAAAAAGAACTAGATAAGTTCATGGAGGACAGGTCCATCAGTGGCTGTTAGCCAGGATGGGTAGGAATGGTGTCCCTAGCCTCTGTTTGTCAGAGGGATGGGCAACAGGCAGGGATGGGCGCCAGGAGATGGATCATTTGATGATTACCTGTTCTGTTAATTTCCTCTGGGGCACCTGGCATGGGCAGTGGGAGGAGCCCCCCTTTGGGGAGGCTAGCCCCTGGCTCTGCCCCTTCCGCCTGCGCCCTCCCTATGGCTGGAGCCCTGGGATCCCCTGTTTCTCCCCCCGCCCCATGGCCACAGCCACAAGCCCTCCCCCGCTCGGAGAAGCCCCGAGCGCCCCGCCCCCACCTCCTTGGCTGGAGGAGCCCTGGGCTGGCTGAAGCTGTGCCGTTACTCCCCTCCCCAACCCCAACCCGCCCAGGGGAAAAGCATCTGTTAGAAGATGCTTTTGATATGCCCCATGCAGGTTCCTCATGACCCATGCCTCCTCAGCCACCCCGGAACCTGCATGGGGCATAATAAAGCAAAAACTTTGACGTCAAACCCCACAACTGGGTGTCCAGCGGCTGCAGCAGCGCCAGGGGAGGCAGAGCCTCCCCTGGCCTATTATACCTGCCACCCATGGCACCTGGCATTGGCTACTGTCGGAAGACAGGATACTGAGCCAGATGGACCTTTGGTCTGACCCAGTATGGCTGTTCTTATGTAGTCACAGCTCTCCATGTGCCTAGTTGTGATCAACTGGCAGCTTTTTGTAGCCATTGCCATGGAGTTGAGTCTAAGGAGGTTATGGTACTGCCTTTAAGGATTTTTTTTTTTTAAATAGAAGAGAGTGCAGATCATAGAGCACCAGTATAACGTGTGTGTTTGCATAAAATGTCTCAACAAGCAGCCTGCCCTCTCTTACTACATTAATTGCAGTTTCTAAAGACCTGCTTCCACTCTCTAAGAGCAACTCAGAAAATTGGTCATCGTCAACTGTTCTTGGAGTGGCGGAGTCCAGCCTAGTTAATCTGTCTACCAGGACATGCTATGTAAATCTAGGGAACCCATAAATTATTTTATCTGCCAGGAGAATTCCGTGCTGCATCACTGTAGAGCAGGGGTGGGCAAATTTTTTGGCCCGAGGGTCACATTTGGGTGGGGAAATTGTATGCAGGGCCATGAATGTAGGGCTGGGGCAGGGGGTTGGGGTGCAGGAGGGTGTGGGAGGGGGTGTGGTGTGCAGGAAGGGGCTCAGGGCAGGGGAGACCTTCCAGGTGTTTCCTGAACTTTGAACAGACTTTCTAAGAGATGCCCATCAAAGAGTGCTGTACTCATTTGTGCATACTGCTAATAGAGAGGTGGTTCAAGATAGAGGGAGGTGGCTCTTGGCGTGTTGGCTGCTGGGCCGTGCCAGTTATTAAAGTTAGAAGACTAGCACATTCTCACCACTTACAGAACCTTGCAGGTGTACCCAACAATATGTACACAGGGCATCAGAGGTAGAGCAGCAGGCAGGGTGGGCTTCATTCTGGCTTTGGAGGAAAATCAAGAACTTTGATAAAGTAGAGACACCAGGCAGACTTAAGTTGGATCTGGGCTTAATTTATTCCTAAATTCTGCTTTTGACAAATGCTCTATTGCAATATGCAAAAGCTGATGCATATAAACCACTACCAAAAGGGTTCAATATGTCCTGTATCCTGAAACTGTCATCTGTGTTAGCCGCTGACCCTAACATAAAGATCCACATTAAGGGTTTTGATGCAGACCGTACTTTGGAATGTTATTTATGTAACTTTAGCGCCCTCGTGGCCAAAATGGAGTCTGCTCTGCAGGCAGCTCTGGCCAAGAGAAGGCGCACGCAGGAATGCAGCAGTAGAAATCCCTTCCACCCCAAGGGCACCTGTTCCAACCCCCCCAGCGTGAACACCCACACCCACAGGAAAAGTACAATGGATATAACAAGGGAAATATTTATTTACAGAGGGATGAGAGGAAAAAAACAACAAGGGGAAATATAGGGGGAGTAGTAAAACAGGGCTGCATCCAAGCCAAGGCCCCACGGGCCCAATGGTAGCACAGTCTGGAAGGGCAGACACTGAGCAATGTGTCTGCACACAGAGTTCAGGAGTCCTGAGCAAAGTTCCAGTCCAGGGGTGAGTCTTGGGTGCTCCAGGTCGTCTTCGGCAGCAGTGAACTTTTCCCCCAACAAACCCCTCCGGTGCCCTCTTCTGCCACTCTCTGCAAAGCCACACGGAGCGACCACCTCCCCACTTAACTATCTAGCAACCTCCCTCCTTGTTCCCAATGCAGAGTCCCAAGCTCCAGTATTCACAGCCCCATGCAGCTCTGGGCAGCAGTGATACTGGGTCCAGCTCCGGTCTGTCCTTCTCGGGCAATTCCTCCCTGGCACAGTGCTCCTCCTGGCTCCTGTCCTGGGGTGTCCCTAGGGTGACCAGATGACTGACAAAGAGGATGGAGCTCGGCTGTTCTCAGTGGTGGCAGATGACAGAACAAGGAGCAATGGTCTCAAGTTGCAGTGGGGGAGGACTAGGTTGGATATTAAGAAAAACTTTTTCACTAGGAGGGTGGTGAAGCACTGGAATGCGTTACCTAGGGAGGTGGTGGAGTCTCCTTCTTTGGAGGTTTTTAAGGCCCGGCTTGACAAAGCCCTGGCTGGGATGATTTAGTTGGGAATTGGTCCTGCTTTGAGCAGGGGGTTGGACTAGATGACCTCCTGAGGTCCCTTCCAACCCTGATATTCTATGATTT
>NW_020664499.1:7717506-7754601 GCF_002925995.2 Terrapene triunguis
AAACAAACAAAAAAAAGCCGTTTTGCAGGTGCCGGGGGAATTAGCAGGCCCCGGCAGCACCGTGGCCACATGCGGTGCATCCCGCTGCCCCGCGGGGAAGGAGCTGCTGGAGTGCAGCCAAGCGGGAGAGGCGTGGGGCTCCGGACCCCTGCAGCGGCGGGGGAGAGCGGCTTAGGGCCGCGCGAGTGGCCACATAAAGTTTATCGGCTGGGGGGGGACCCCGGCTGGCCCCTCGCCCTGCCCTATAGGGGGGTAGCGTCCTCGCTCCGCGCCAGCACGTTATGCCGGCCGCCGCAGGCCAGGTAAGGAGCCAAGTCCCCCCCTCCCCCGGCTCCTCAGCTGAGCGGAATTCCTCCTCCCTCCCAGGTTTGCAGCTGTAATGCTGGCGCAAGCCTAGAGGGAGGGGGTGGTGGCCTGCTTCCAGTTCCTGGAGCTGGAAGCACCGGGTGGGCAGGCAAGGGGGCTGCTCCCCCAGGAGGGGGGGGGGGGGGGGGCTCGGCGGGGGGGCCGGGGGGGGGGGGGGGGGACTCGGCTCCTTACCACTCCCCTACAGGGGCAAGGACCGGCCGGGGTCCACGCCGAGCCGATAAACTTTACATGGCCACTCGTGCGGCCCCGAGCCGCTCTCCCCCGCCGCTGCCGGGGTCCGGAGCTCCGGAGCCCCCCCGTCTCCCTCCTGGGGGAGCAGCCCCCTTGCCCGCCCGATGCCCGTACTCACCAGCTCCAGGAACTGGAAGCCAGCCACCACCCCTTCCCTCCCAAGCTTGCCGCCATTACAGCGGCAAGCCTGGGAGGGAGGAGGAATGCCACGTGCTTGGGGAAGAGGCGGGGCCAGGGCGGGGATTTGGGGAGGGAGCCAATGGGGGAAGGAGGGGGTGGAGTCGGGGTGGGGGTGGGGCGAGAACCCTTCCAGGAGCGCAAAATTGCTTGTTTGTCCAGTGTCCCGACCGCACATCGGGCGGGACAAACAAGCAAATATCGGGACAGTCCCGATAAAATCGGGACGTCTGGTCACCCTAGGTGTCCCCGATCGACCCTGTCCTTCCCAGGCCTCGGGCAGGTTCTCTGCTGCTTCACTTCTCCAGGGCCTGCAGGCTGCCTCTCCCTCTCCTCGGAGCTCCAGCGCTGCCCCCTGGAATTTCCCTCCTTTTTTCTTACTCTCCCCCTCCTCCTCAGGAAAAAGATTTAAAGGGGCCATGCTCTCTAAACCCCAAAGGGGTTACATTTAAATAAAGGAAAGAGCTCTGGTAGAAACATGCTATCAAGTGACAAGTTAATGTTCAAGAAGCAGAGCTGAAATCTTTTGATGGGTTTTTGCTGCTTCGTGCCTGAAGCATTTTCCTAATGCTTCCACTCATCAAAGCCTCCCTTGTATAAGGGTACAAGGAATGTACCCATTTCTGTTCTTCCAGAGGGGCTTCATTAAACAACCACATCTTGCTGTGTATCATGCTCGCTCTTTGAATGCCCTGGAATCCAGGCTGACAAAAGCGGAACATCTGATTGGTTCCAGTAATTCTCTTAGCTGGAACACGTTGCAGCAGACTAGCCTGCATGCAATGTCCTGTGCTTAGCATGCAGCTTTTCTCCAGCACTGAATAGATACAATATAAGGTGTAATTGTTGCTATTTACTAAAGTCAGCTGGTTTATACCAGTACCTTAATCAGTTCTCTCTTGCATAGTGCACTGCAACACCAAAGTCTCATTTTCAAAAGGGGTTTAGGCACTTAGGAGCCTACATCCCACTATCAGTTTTTGGAAAGGAGACAAGCTCCTAAATTAGTTAGGCAGTGCAATGCTCCGCACAGCAGTGTCTAAATACCTTTACAAATCTGGGCTAGAGTGCGTTCCTTTGAACTCTGAGTGCAGTCTACAAATCTGCTGAGTTGAAAGATAAGGCAACTTGTTTTATTGGAGCTATTGGCCAAGAACTCCTGAGACTTAGGATTCCAGCACTGACTCGTGTGGCTGTGAGCAAGTTTCTTCAAATTCTCGGCCTCTGTTTCCCCATTTATCTTATCCTTCCCCCCCCCCCCCCCTTTTTTTTAAAATGTGTGTGTGTGTGTGTGTGGTGTTTTTTTTTTAAGGGGTCAAGTAGCAAAAGTGTGTTGTGTCTGGAAACAAATACAGGCAACCAACAGCCCACATATGTAAGTAAATAGAATTTAGAACAGGGATCTGCCAGACATGGGTCCAAGCTCCAGCCTAAGGAGTACTTAACTCTGGTAAATTCTGTTTTTGAACTAAAGATAGGTTAGTTTTCATGTTCTTCATAGCTTGCTTTCTTCCTCTTTCCTCCCCATCTCACGTCAGATGCAGGAAATAGAATTGTACAGGTATTTCCTAACACCAGTGTTTCCCTGCAAAATTTTGACATGGGTTCTATACTCTCTCTTGTTTAAAATCTTCCACTTTGGTCTTGTATCCTACAGGTAACCTTTCTGTATGAGACCATTGCAAGTTCTGTCACAGTTCCACAAATCAATCTTTCCTAGTCTTCTAGTCCTGCAGAATGATCCTTGTATCAGTCACTTGGTGAGTAGAGCTGTCTTGTGGGAATTCTGTAGGGATCCTTTTAATTCTGAACTCGGAAGATTCCAAGTACTTCCCGTACCCCCATTATTGGCACTTGGGCTAAAACAGTACAATTCTTTCTTTCTTGTGCTTGCATAACATGTTTAGGCTCTCTATTAACAACTACACAGTCTAAATATTTTAGTACCATTCATCTAAACTTATATAGTCAGTGGTGCAGCAGGGGTGTGCCTGTCCTGGCACTGCGCCCCAGAAGTGCCCAGCAGCAGGTCCGTCTCCTAGGTGGAGGCGCGCAAGCAGCTCTGCGCAGCTCTCACCTGCAGGCACTGCCCCTCCAGCTCCCATTGGTCAGGAACTGGCCAATCGGACTGCGGAGCCGGTGCTCGGGGTAGGGGCAGCACACAGAGACCCATGGCCCCCCCCACCTAGGAGCCAAATCTACTGCTGGCCGCTTCCGGGGCACAGCACGGTGTCAGAACAGATAGGGACTAGTCTTCCTTAGCCGGGCAGCACCACCGACGGGACTTTTAATGGCCTGGTCAAGGGTGCTGACCAGAGCCACCGCGACCCAGTGCCTTACATTCCGTGACCCAGTACTGGGACGTGACCTGCAGTTTGAAAACCACTGGTCTAAGGAACATCAGCTATTATAGTAGCAGGCTTGTTTAAGACTATCCCAAAAGACTCCATGGATGTTAGACTGTGATTAGAACCTTGAGCTGCATTTGGAACTGGGTTGCTGGTTGTGACCCAGGGATCTGTTGGTGCCAACTGGCAGAGAGGACACAGGGATGCATAAGGGATACAGGGGTCCCCTGGGACTGATATCTGCACACTACTTTGCCAAAGAGTGTCAGGTAAGGTCTCTACTGAAATCCTGTGTCATTCTGGTCATCATGAGCACTGTGAAATGAGCACAGATAAGGTATAAGGAGTTATGTATGTGTATATATACTGAAAATGGAATGTTCTTAAGAGCTGTGAATGGGGCTGGTCACCAGAAGGTGTTAAGCGTTTCCTGCCTGAAAGAAACTTGTTTGTTTACCTGACTGGCTATGTGCAGATTGTGAAGTATACAATATGCAATGAATACCTATTTGCAGACTGAGCAAAATGCTAATCGAGTGATGGCAAAACCTCCCGAGGAGATTCTAGAGAAGAAAAGACAAGCTGGGGGGGCAGGGGGTACGCCCAGGGATCCTTCACCAAGGAGACAAGCTGCCAGCTGGCTTGTCTTAGGAGTGGAGGGTCACAGATATCTGGTTGTCTGACGATGGCAGAGAATCTTTGGGTGAGCTAACCTTTGAGACAGGGGATTGTCTTGTTAGGTAAGTTTAGGTTCTAGTATGTGTGTTATGATCTTATTTGATAGTTAGCCTTTGTTTCCAATATTTCTGTTTGCTATCATTTGAATCTCTGTTCTTTGTTAAATACGCTTAGATTTGTTTGTAGAGAAAGCAAGGATAAGTGCTGTTTGTTAAGTGGAGCTGTGTTCTGTGGTGTAACTAATAAGACATGGAGTACTGTTCCTTTAGGAATAGAGGATCTCGGAATTCACAGAATCACAGAAATGTAGGGCTTGAAGGGACCTCGAAGTCATCAAGTCATGCCCCCTGCACTGAGGCAGGACCAAGTAATTCTAGACCATCCCTGGCAGGTGTTTGCCCAACAAGATTTTTAAAACTTCCAATGATGAATTCCAAAACCTTCCTTGGAAGCCTATTCTAGAGCTTAACTACTATTATAGTAGGAAAGTTTTTTTCCTAATATCTAACCTAAATCTCTCTTGCTGAAGATTAAGCTCATTACTTCTTGTCTTGCCTCCAGTGGACAGGGAGAACAATTGATTACTGTCCTCTTTATAACAGCCCTTAACACGTTTGAAAATTGCTATCAGGACCTCCCACCCACACACCCCCAGTCGTCTTTTCTCAAGACTAAACATGCCTAATTTTTTTAACTCTTCCTCACAGGTCAGGGTTTCTAAACTTTGCATCACTTTTGTTGCCCTCTTCTGGACTCTCTCCAATTTTTCTACATCTTTCCTAAACTGTGGCATCCAGAATTAGACACAGTACACCAGCTGAGACCTCACTAGTGCCAAGTTGAGAGGGACAATTACCTCTTGTGTCTTACCTACAATGCTCCTGTTAATACACCCCAGAATGATATTAGCTTTTTTTTGCCGCTACGTCACATTGTTGACTCATATTCAATTTGTGATCCACTATAAATCCCAGATCCTGATCAGCAGTACTACCACTGAGCCAGTTATTCCCCGTTTTGTAGTCATGCATTTGGTTTTTTTTCCTTCCGAACTGAAGTACTTTGCATTTGTCTTAACTAAATTTCATCTTGTTGATTTCAGGCCAACTCTCTAATTTGTCAAGGTTGTTTTGAATTCTAATCCTGTCCTCCAAAGTCCTGGCAACCCCTCCCAGCTTGATGTTGTCTGCAGATTTTATGAGCATATCCTCCACTCCATTATCCAAGTCATTAATGAAAATATTGAATAGTATTGGACCCAGGACTGACCCCTGTGGGATCTCCCCAGATATTCCCTCCCAAATTAACAGTTAACCATTGATAATTACTTTTGAGTACAGTCTTTCAACCAGTTATGCACCTAGGGTTGCCAACTTTCTAATTACACAAAACCGAACACCCCTGCCCCAGCTCCGCCCCTTCTCCGAACCCCTGCCCTTGCTCGCTTCATCCCCCATCCCTCAGTCACTCACTCTCCCCCAACCTCACTCACTTTCACTGGGCTGGGGTAGGTAGTTGAGGTACGGGAGGGGAGTGAGGGCTCCAGATGGGGCTGCGGGCTCTGGTGTGGGGCCATGGATGAGGGGTTTGGGGTGTGGAAGAGGGCTCTGGGCTGGGGCGGTGTGGGTGTGGTGAGGACTCCGGCTGGGGTTGCAGGCTCTGGGGTGGGGCCAGGGATGAGCAGTTTGGGGTGAAGGAGGGGGCTCCGGCTGGGGCAGGGAGCTGGGTTGCGGGGGCAGGTGAGAGCTCCAGCTGGGGGTGTGGGCTCTGGGGTGCGGCTGGGGATGAGGCGTTTGGGGTACAGGAGGGGGCTGGGGCAGAGGATCGGGGAGTTTGGGGTGTGTGTGCGGGCTCTGGGAGGGAGTTTGGGTGCAGGAGGGGACTCCAAGTTGGGGCAGGGGGTTGGGGTGCTGGTGAGGGTTCAGGTTGTGGGGTCCCGGTGGCACTTACCGTGGCTCCCAGGAAGCGTCTGTCAGGTTCCTGCAGCCCTAGATGCATGGGCAGTCAAGGAGGCTCTGCGCTGCCCCCGCGCCCACAGGCGCCGCCCCTGCAGCTCCCATTGGTGATTGTTCCCAGCCAATGGGAGCTGCGGAACTGGCCCTCAGGGCAGGGGCAGCACGCGGAGCCTCCCTGGCTGCCCATGCGTCTAGGGGCTGCAGGGACCTGGCAACCTCTTTTGGAAGCTGCGTGGAGGTAGGGCAGGTAGGAAGTCTGCCTTAATCCTGGGCCCCTGCTGCGCCGCCGACCGGAGCTGCCAGGGTCCCTTTTCGACTGGGCGTTCTGGTCGAAAACTGGCTGCCTGGCAATCCTATGTGCACCCACCCTATAGTAATTTCATGTAGACCATATTTCCTTCGTTTTCTTATGAGACTATCACGTGAGACTATGCCAAAAGCCTTACTAAAATTCTGAGAGTGTCCAGGGGATCAGGGGCTGGGCACTGCAGAGGGATGCTCGGGGGTTGGAACATGCCTATCTCTAACCTGTAGATGGACAGCAGAGCCTATGTAGGCTGGGAGGGGAGTGCTTGTGCTGCCTATGGCTGGTGGCATGAGGGAGCTGATCCCTGGCAAGTACAGATAATGTATCCCTACGCTAAGGATAGGTCATAGTGAGGGGCCTCCCAGCCCTTGGTACTCCTGGGAAGCATCATGCTGGTCAATGCTGAGTACAAAGCACAGGAGTTAAGTGTTGAGATCCAAGTAAGTCAGGCATCGAGACCAAGTCTTGGCCCCACAGAGCTCGCGGTGTAAATATCCATAGGATGGGGAACAGTGAGGAGCTGAGCGGAAATGTTTAGAAACATCCTGATCATTTCATTGTTTTTCTGTTGCCTTTATACTGGCAGCAAAGCTGAGCGAAACAATTCAGTTGAACCTTTTTGGCAAAAAAACGCAGGTTTGGCGACACCAGAATGTTTTGCCAATTCATGTCAGTTTCGCCAAATTGTCTGGGCCAGGACGACCCTTTTTTCAAAAGAAAAAAAAAAAAGCCCTGAAAAAAATATATATATATATTTTTGGACTCTTTCCAAATGAAATGTTTGAATTTTTTTGGTTTGAAACAACTTTGGTGAGAAACTTCCTTCAACTTTATTTTTTTTAAAATGCTAAAGGCTCAAAATCAAAATAAAATATTTCTTGTTGAACAAAATGTTTAATTCAGCCCCAATTTCTTAACTTCAGTTCAGTGAAAGCTTTGAAAATTTTCATTGTTGAGTTGCCCTGAAATGATTTGATTTTCTTTTTCTTTTTTCAGAATTGCCAGCCAACTGAAAAACCCTTTGTTCAAACAGCTCTAATCGGTTCCTACCTTGAAGAACTGCCAGGCCCTCTTCTGCTTGGAAGGCCGTGAGCACGTTGCAAGCACTGATGCTAGTAAGTGCTAAATATGCATCTATCTTGTTAGGAGTTGTGTTTCTAGGGCTGTTGGAAAAGTGTGTTTGCAGGAGGAAAAGGTGGAGACATGGTAGTCTGGGCCAGGGAAGAGGTTCTGGGTGCAGGAAGCTATACTGAAGAAGACGTACAGATGAGTGAAAGAGGGCATTTTAGATGTACTGCTTAGCTGACTGAACCAAAGGAAGATAGGCACTAAATCGTGCAGGGCCTTGAAAGCAAGAACAAGGAGATTCAAATCTGGGGCAGCCTGTGTCTACACTGTTTTTTAAAACCCACAGCAGTGAGTCCAAGTCCACAGACTCAGGCTCATGCTACAGCACTAAAAACATCCATGTAGACATTGCGGCTCGGGCTGGAGCTCAGACTCTGAAGCTTAGCCCCATCCTTACGCTCAGAGTCGAATCTCCAGCCCTAGTTTGAACATCGAAGACAATTGTTTTTAGCCCCGTAGCGCAGCCCCATGAGCCTAGTCTGTAGACCCAGGCTTGCTGTAGGCCTTATGACTTCCTGCCACAGGTTTTAAAACTCAGTGTAACTGCTCTGCAATGGCACATTGGGAGCAGCAGGCAAAGTGTTTCCAAAGACCAGTGTCTCTGCTCTAAGATCCGGGTATTATAGGACAGAAATCCGTGATGGCCTAGATAGAAACTGTGGCAGAGGCCATGTTCCTAAGGTGGGGTCTTGATCTCCTGGCCATCTGTAGATGGAAAATGGCTTTATGGGGCATAAGCAGCAAGAGATAAAAGATTGTGTGGCCCATATTACAAAAGGGGAGCATCACCCATCTAGCTGCATGTTCAGATACAATGCCCTCACCTACCAGAATCATTTCTGTCTTGTCTAGCTCACTTGCCTGCAGCTCTGAACTTCAGTTAATACAGAAACAGCAGAATCCAGGTTGATGGGAGACAGACATGGAGCAGTGTTATGTGCACACCAGAGACACTGCAGTCACAGAGACTAAGTTGGTGCCCAGAGCCAAACCTTAATTATTAGGACTCTGCTCCTTATTTTAATCATACCTAGATATAATTGTGATACAGTTGTGAAACCTTCACACTCTGTGCTTCCAAACTGCATTGGCAGGTAATGTTGCATAAACACACAGTACAAGAGATGGGGGAGAAATAAATACTAGAAGGTTAGTATAAAGGCATTGTGAATTAAACTGTCTAACATCACTGGTAATTTAAATAAGTAACTAACCACAAACTTGTTCTCGTTCCACAACTTCCTTTTTTTCCTATGGTCCTCAGGGTTCTTAGAAACCATGAAATCTTCAGCTTTAATTATTTCTTTAGCAAATATAAAATTGAGTCATGAACTCAGTGTCTCTCTTCCAACAGAAGACAAAGCTCTGTCATGATAGGAATGTAATTGTTTAAAGTATTGGCATTGTTCCAATTAAGTTACTATCTACTGCCTAATTTCAGCAATCCAGTGTGACTTGCTCATCAGTATGCATCGTCTAGTGTCCCCACAGTTAATAGGCTATAATTGCAAGCCATGTGCTGTATCTTAACACTTCTAGGCCTAATGAAGTGGCAACAAACTGGTGCTTCTGATTAACTTGATGTTTTCTTAAGTAAATTAAAATATTTTGTATTCAAGTAGCTTTCCCCCATCCTCAGGGTAACATTCAGTTTATCTCAAGATCTTGGCTGCGAGGGGATGGATAGCGAAGCAGTTCTTTCCTTTTGCTGAAAACATTTCAACCAGAACCAATGTGCCTCCTACCCCCACCTCTGGCCTGCTTGGGGGCCCTTTATTACTGGAATCCTGACGGTCCAAGCGGGTGGGAGAGCCTAAGGGGGCAAGGGAGAAACTTACTGGTATGATTGTGCTTGTTTAGATGCATCTTTCCCCTGCCTAAGGCCTTGGCTACACTTGCAGCTGTACAGTGCTGTGAGGTAAACCTGTCTTCGTACAGCTGAGTAGGGAAAAGCGCTGCAGTCTGTCTACACTGACAGCTGCCAGCGCAGTGGTGTGGCCACACTTGCAACATTTGCAGCTGTGTTGGGAGCGGTGCATTATGGGCAGCTATCCCAGCATTCATGTGGCTGCAACGTGCTTTTCAAAACGGGGGGTAGGGGTGGATTGTGACAGGGAGTGTGGGGGGAGAGAGAGTGCTTTTTGGAGCATGTCAGCTCTCTATTTTGCAAGTTCCGAACTCCCGGCCCGCTGCTCATTCATTTACTCACTCAAAGCAAGCTGCAAACTGTTTGCTTTTCTCTGTGGTAGGAGCTTTGAAACCGGCACTTCCGCATTCCTGCAGCCGGTCACAACAATGGAGAGGATTGGCCACTTGACAAGGTAATTAGTACAGCGCTGCAAGCGTTTACACTCACACCTGTGAGTCGTAGCCACTCCGCTGCAGCTGTTATTCCTCTCGGAGATGTGGAGTATCTGCAGCGGTGTACCCAGGGAGATACAGCGCTGTAAGTGCCCTGCCAGTGTGGACGGGGAGTGAGTTACAGCGCTGGGGGAGGCTTTACAGCGCTGTAACTTGCAAGTGTAGCCAAGGCCTTGGTCCCTGGTTGTTCTCTAGTGGTGTAAGTGACAGGCAACTCTACCTAAGTAGGCAACTTATCAGGGAGGTGGAGAGGTGGTTCCTCTTTACTGGGGTTGTTTTCAAGCTCCTGTAAATGGCTTCTAGCTGCCAGTGAGAGGTGCCTTAGAAATGCACATTGCATATCAGCCTTTTAGATGTCAAACCCAGGTTTCTGTTTGCTCTAACCAAGCAAGAAGAGATCCCAATTCCCCCAGAGCCTGAACTAGTGTCATGAGCAGAACTTTGGCTAGTGGGACCCTGCTTTCTTTTTGCTCCTTCTGTGTGTGGCATAGATCTGTGTTGCCTGGAGCACAGCGTGATATCCTATGGCAATCCCTAGTGGCCAGGCTGCAGTGGCACATTAGGTATGGTAAAGTGCCTTTTTAAAAACAATGATGATGACTCTGAGGGAGCCCTTCTATTTTATACACAGCTCTGAGTAAATTCCTTAACCTTTACCACTGTCGTGATCAGTCATTCCTGTCACTGCAGCATTTCATGGTGCTAGAAGTGAGTGTCAGCCAGGACAAATAGATTTTTACAAAACTGAAGAACATTCATGCCAAAATAGCGAGGGGACACAGCCAGGCTACAGGGTTATAGAAGAGAGACTAGCAGATGGGGCACATCTGCAAAAAGGGACTATGGGGGTAAATGGGGCCCTGTTTAGCACCTAACTGACTGCAGTCTTGCATGAGGCAAGAGTTTTCATTGTACAACTAGAAACTGCCTGCAGCAAATACATCGCTCTCAGTGGTTTTCTCTGCATATCAGCTGCTTCTGATAGGACTGGTTTGTAGACCAAAAATTCTTGCTGTTTCCTGTTGCTATGATATGCCACTCCTGTGCCAATGAAATAGGAAGTTCAAGTTCAAGGTCAGATGGTAGGCCTCTGTTTTGCCTGTCACCACCAAAACTGCATGCTGCTGCTGGAGGTGACTAGTCTTGTTGGTTGAGGAGTGGTGGAGTGGGCAGGACAGGTGCTGAATAGGATTGTGGGATCAGCTGCATTCTGTTGTACCTGTGCATTGGCACCCCCATATGAAGCGAGTCAGGGTTGATGGAGGGGGGATGTTGAAAAATTTCAGTGGTGGTGCAGTTGCACCACCACTTACAACACTCTTGCAGGGTTAGAAGCACTCTGTGAAAGAACTGTGTTTTATAACTGTTGCGACACATGTTGGCAATGCCTTCTTGTGGGATAGTGTGGCTGGGTTTTAATACACTAGTCATAGTGGTATGTAGATGTCATTGCAACCCATCTTACACGATCATGTTCTGAATGAATTTAAATGGGGTTAGATAAGTTGTGTTTCCTGCTCTTGATAATTTCTGGACTTCAAACTCTCTATTTGTAGCCTGGGAGCTGTAAACTTTAAGAATCTGTTATGAATAGATGGAATTTTTTTCAGCAATGCTTTACAGGACACAAAATTCATACACAGAATGGCTGACTGTTACTTTGTAGTGCATGCTACCAAGCATTTCATGATTGGGGGGGTGGGGGGGGGTTACATGGTAATTAGTAAGCACCAGCCAATTATAAAGCAAATTCATTGTTATTTCTGTCTCGTCCATCAAAGCGGAAGTTGTATGGTAATTGCTTTTGAGCCTTCTAAAGTCCAATTTCCAAATCATCTGGGGGAAGATATTATTGCTAACAGGGCTGCGTGACCTGTTTTGGAGAAACATGAGCCCACTTACACACTATGAGCCGAAGTAATACAAAGTCGTGTCAGTGGGTCAGTTCAGATAAGTGCACTGTTGTCTTGTCTTTGGGTTTTTATATACATGGTTTGACCTCAGATCACTTTAAAGAACAATATTCCAGACCTTGAGAACTGAATTGAGATGTGTTGACTTCTGCAGCTGCTGACTGGGGATGTGAAAATCAAAGACAAAGGGTGGTGGGTGTGCGTGACATATATACACACACACACATACACACATATCTGGTCAGAGTACGTAGATAAAGGGCAGGAGGCAGCAAATAAAACCGATGTTATTAGTAGTGAAAGCCCCGCAGGGCTAGTGGGGTTTCAGTCTGCACTCTGTCTCACTCTTGTTGTTTGTACATGGGTAACAATCTCCAGCTCTGTGGTATATGTTAGTCCAGTGGTTCCCAAACTTTAACAACCTGTGAACCCCTTTCACTAAAATGTCAAGTCTCGCGAACCCCCTCCTAAAAATGAATATTTCCAGGGATTTTCTCTTTTACCTGAGTATAAATTATAAAAGCAGTGATCTGGGAAATATAAAATTTGTTTTTATGACATGCTTATTACACACTATTATTAATTATTATTTATAATTACATTATTTTTATTACATTATGAAAATGGCAACACTCTTCCAAGATCTCACTTCCGTAGCTTGTATCACTTTGAATAAGCCTGTTATAAGACAAGGCTCCTATGTTTCATCAAGGAGTATCAGATTTGAAACAGCATGAAGGTATTTAAGAAGCCAACTCAAAGAGTTCCTCCTACATATGCATTCAGGTCTTGAGCAGTCCAGGCAAACAACGCACGTTACAACAAAGCTTAAACTTGTTCTTCATAATAATTTTAAAAACAATACTACCTGCCTATTTAATTTTAAAAACAGCAAAAAATATCCACCTCCCTTTCCATTTCTTATAAGGAGTCTTGAAGTTCAAATCTCCTCAGTATGATAGATATGCTTGCTTTGATCTGCTTAGCTCTTGGAAGTCCAGGGGCTCCAGGCTGCTGGCCCCGTGCTGTCTGGGGTCCCTAGGGACAGCTCTGTCCGCCATTAGGGAATGTTTTCCCGAGAACCCCCTGTAACATTTCGTGAACCCCCAGGGGTTCACGAACCCCAGTTTGGGAACCACTGTGTTAGTCACAGTAACAGGGATGTACAGTGTGCAAGAGTGTACAGCTGGCAGGCTGCCTATGGGGGGGAGGTCCCAGGAACCTCCCACTTTCCCTTTGTCAGGGATGCATTACTGACCACCTGAATTAGTAGGCCAGCCCACAGCTAAAGGACCCTGGGCAGCTAAGATTGTGCCTGTATAGAGTTAGTTCCTGGTATTTCCACATAGGCATCTGTGATGTGGCTCTAGACTGTTGGTGAGGCATAAACCACAGAGGAAATGACTATGCCTTGCTGGGGCAGTTTGTTCTTGTGGTTGCAGTCAGCACTAGAAATTCTAATTCCCAGAAATGTACTATAGCCCTGCTGCAGACCCCATCGTCACTGTGGCTGACCCAGGGCCGGCATTAGGGGGTAGCAAACAGGGCAATTGTCCAGGGCTCCACAAAGCTAAGTTATATCAGTGATTTTCAAACTTTTTTCTGGCAACCCAGTTGAAGAAAATTGTTGATGCCCACAACCCAACGGAGTTGGGGATGAGGGGTTTGGGGTGTGGGAGGCGTTCAGGGCTGGGGCAGAGGATTGGGGTGCAGAGGCATGGGCTGTGGGGGGGCGGGAATGAGGGGTTCAGGGTGTGGGAAAGCACTCAGGGCTGGGGCAGGGGGTTGGGGTGCAGGATGGGATCAGGGCTCTGGGGTGGGGCCAGGGATGAGGGGTTTGGGGTATAGGAGGGGGCTCTGGTTTTGAGGGGGGGCTCAGGGCTGGGACAGGGGATTGGGGCATGGGGTTGAGGTGCAGGCTTACCTCATTGGGGTGCAGGCTTACCTCCGGTGGCTCCTGGTCAGCGGCGCAGCTGGGGTGCAGAGGCAGGCTTCCCACCTGTCCTGGCACTGCGGACTGCACTGCACCCTGGAAGCAGCAAGCAGCAGGTCCAGCTCCTAGTTGGAGGTGCGCAAGCGGCTCCGCACCGCTCTCGCCCGCAGGCACTGCCCCCCCCCCCCAGCTCCCATTGACTGGGAAGCCCCAGGCCCCCCTGCCTAGGAACCGGACCTGCTGCTGGCCGCTTCTGGGGCGCAGCACGGTGTCGGAACAGGTAGGGACTCCTCTGCCTTAGCTGGGCAGCACCACCGACAGGACTTTTAACGGCCCGGTCAGCGGTGCTGATCAGAGCTGCCGTGACCCAGTGCCTTCCATTCTGTGACCCAGTACTGGGTCGCAACCCACAGTTTGAAAACCACTGAATTATATCATATCTGCCGTGTCAATGTGCGTAAATGTAATGCAAGTATTACAGCAATTTAATCTCTAAAAGTGGAAATAAATCTCACTGAAGTCTAAAAAATAACCATGTCAGAACAAATTCATATCGCATATTTTTTGTGAATTCATTTGCTTACTGAATTGCAGCTCCATCGTGTTTGTTTGATTTGTTACATCCTCACTTTGAAAGAGCGAATTGCTTGCAGTCAATTGGTGTTGAATTCCAGAGCAGGAGCAATGGAAACTCCCTAAAAGTGTGTGTGGGGGCCACCGGCATCTGAACTGAGACCCTACCCTTGCGCCAACCTTCTCTTCAAGGCCCTGCTCCGATTCACTCTTCTCCGCTCACTCCCCCCATCACTCGCCCTTCCAGCTGGTAAAAAGTGATGGAGCCATGGCCCCCTGACTCCCCCTGTTCCTGTGCCCCTGTTTGAGAGAGATAGCAGAGTAAAATTAGGCAATCACTGAGTCGAGTTGTTGGACCTGTACCCAAACCTATGCGTTGCATTGCGTCTCCTTTTGACTGTACAGGTCTGTCTCATCTTACGCGGGGGTTCCGTTCCGCGGTTAGCGCATAAAGCGAAAACCGCGTATAGCCAAAATTCCATTGAGTTCAATGGCGGGCGAAATCGCCTGCACTACAGGTATAGTATTAAAATTGTTATTTTTCTCTCTCTTTTTTTTTAATGTTTTTGTTTTTGCCGACCGCGTAAAGTTGAAATCGCGCATGTTAAATGCGCGTAAGATGCGACAGACCTGTACCTGTAACCATGACCTCAGGAGAGAAAAGCTTCTTACGTTTAAAGTTACTGAAGAACTATTTACATTCAACAGTATCACAAGATTGTCTGAATGGTCTGGCTGAGATTTCAATTGAATGCAAAATTTGTTACAAACTTCTCTAAAATAATTGAAGATTTTGCCTCCTCAAAGCTAGGAAGGTCCCCTTCCAAGTGATGTGGATAAATTTGTCATGTTTCATACTCCTTAAGAGATGCGTTCTGATTTGCTTTTTTTCTTGCATAAAAGTCCTTTTTACACTGTATGATGGTTTGCGTGGCAGTAGTAGCAGTAATATTACCATTATGATATTGATAAAACCCAAATGTTGCAGAAATCCAATGTGTGAGCAAGTTAGGGAGGTGGGGTGGGGGCCCACTCCTTAGTTTCTGCCCTGGGCCCCAGTGAGTCTAACGTCAGCCCTGAGCTGATAGCCAAAGGAAAGACTGTATTTCACCCAGTGAGGGAAGCAGTGTGGAGGGATCTCCTCCAGCGATTTTCCACCCCCTGAAAGGAGCCATGATTGAAAGTTTAAAAAGTCACTTAAAATATCAATTTTCAGATCTTTCTGTCAAGGCCAAGTACTCAGAGACTGCAGTTTATATCCTAGTGTAAGCACAAGTCCATTCCCAACATGGTAATTCAGGCAAGTTTGGCCCTTTCATGTAGTTCTGTACTGTACTAGACCAGGGTCTGTAGGTCTCATGAACATACAGCTAAGGGTAGCATAAAATCCCTCTTTTACCTGTAAAGGGTTAAGAAGCTCAAATAACCTGGGTGACACCTGACCAAAAGGAATAATAAGGGGAGAAGATACTTTCAAATCTGTGGGGGAAGGTTTTGGTCTGTGTCTCTCGGAGCCAGCCAAGAAACCAGGCAGGGAAATTCCATCTTCTTAAGTATATCTGAACTAAGCATCAAGTCTTGCAGAAATAGTAGCAGAAAAGAAATGCGTTAGATTACCCTTTGTTTTAGCTTGTGAATTTCCCTGTGCTGAGAGAGAGGTTGATCCCTGTTTTTGTAACTTTAAGGTTTTGCCTAGATGGGAAATCCTTTGTGTTCTTGAGTCTTTTGTTGTTCTGTAAAGTACTTACCATCCTGATTTTACAGAGATGATTCTTTTACCTTTTCTTTAATTAAAATCCTTCTTTTAAGAACCTGACTGATTTTTCATTGTTCTTAAGATCCAAGAGTTTGGGTCTGTGTTCACCTGTACCAATTGGTGAGGATATTATTCTCAAGCCTCCCCAGGAAAGGGGGTGTAGGGGTTTGGGGGGATATTTGGGGAAGGTAGGGCTCCAAGTGGCCCTCCCTAAATGTTTGTTTAATCACTTGGTGGTGGCAGCGATACTAAGGCTAGAAAGGAATTTGTGCCTTGGGAAGTTTTTAACCTAAGCTGGTAAAAATAAGCTTAGAGGGTCTTTCATGCGGGTCCCCACATCTGTACTCCAGAGTTCAGAGTGGGGAAGGAACCCTGACAGTAGGCAATACCTGACAGTGTCCAGGGGTTTAGGGACAGGACAGATGCTGCACTAGATAAGCCTGCTGGCCTCTTAGGGTATGTCTACACAGCAAAGAAAAACCCTCGGCTGGCCCATGCCTGCTGACTCCGGTGCGTGGGCCTTGGGCTGGTTCATTGCTGAGTAGACTTCTGGGTCCTAGCGCTGGGCCAGCTATGGTTTTTTCTTTGCTGTGTAGACATACCCTATGCCCAAAAAATAGGATTTTTTCTAGTTAACTTGAAGTATGGGCCATTCAGTAATGGCACAGATTACACTGGTCTACAATTTTTGAGAAGTTGTCTGCTTCAGAGATAAAATGTGCTATTTATTATGTATTTTGATGTGCTGAATTCAAATATGACAATTAAAACAACTGATTGCCTACTGTTTCTAAGATATTTAAGTTTTTACATTTTATGTCTATGTATATTGTGTAGATAGTAGAGTTTTAATCATAAATTGTAAACCTATGTCTTTTCATGTGTTTATGGTTGCTTTACATGATAATATTTCACCTGTCCTGTTTATGTAACACTTTAAAAATCAGCAAAAGGGTTATATAAATAAAATGTATTATGAAACAAAAGGCAAAATACTATTATGTACATAGTTTAGTCCTATTCAGTGTCTACTCGGCGCTTCTTGGCTTGTCTCTTGTATTCATTAAATGGAGCATCTCTTGTCACTGTCCAGCAATAGTCTGCAAGCATTGATGGGCTCCATTTGCCCTGATAGCTTTTCTCCATTGTTGCAATGTCCTGGTGAAATCGCTCGCCATGCTTGTCGCTCACTGCTCCACAGTTCGGTGGAAAAAAACTAGATGAGAGTCAAAAAATGTATCTTTAGTGACATGTTGCAACCAAGGCTTTTGTATGCCTTGAGGAGGTTTTCCACCAACAACCTGTAGTTGTCTGCCTTGTTGTTTCCGAGAAAATTTATTGCCTCTAACTGGAAGGCTTTCCATGCCGTCTTTTCCTTGCCACGCAGTGCATGGTCAAATGCATCATCTCGAAGAAGTTCACGAATCTGAGGACCAACAAAGACACCTTCCTTTATCTTAGCTTCACCTAACCTTGGAAATTTTCCACGAGGTACTTGAAAGCTGCTTGTGTTTTGTCAATGACCTTGACAAAGTTCTTCATCAGACCCAGCTTGATGTGTAAGGGTGGTAACAAAATCTTCCTTGATTCAACAAGTGGTGGATGCTGAACACTTTTCCTCCCAGGCTCCAATGACTGTCGGAGTGGCCAATCTTTCTTGATGTAGTGGGAATCTCTTGCACGACTATCCCATTCGCAGAGAAAACAGCAGTACTTTGTGTATCCAGTCTGCAGACCAAGCAAGAGAGCAACAACCTTCAAATCGCCACAAGGCTGCCACTGATGTTGGTCATAGTTTATGCACCTCAAAAGTTGTTTCATGTTGTCATAGGTTTCCTTCATATTGACTGCATGACCAACTGGAATTGATGGCAAAACATTGCCATTATGCAGTAAAACAGCTTTAAGACTCGTCTTGGATGAATCAATGAACAGTCTCCACTCATCTGGATCGTGAACGATGTTGAGGGCTGCCATCACACCATCGATGTTGTTGCAGGCTACAAGATCACCTTCCATGAAGAAGAATGGGACAAGATCCTTTTGACGGTCACGGAACATGGAAACCCTAACATCACCTGCCAGGAGATTCCACTGCTGTAGTCTGGAGCCCAACAGCTCTGCCTTACTCTTGGGTAGTTCCAAATCCCTGACAAGGTCATTCAGTTCACCTTGTGTTATGAGGTGTGGTTCAGAGGAGGAGGATGGGAGAAAATGTGGGTCCTGTGACATTGATGGTTCAGGACCAGAAGTTACATCCTCTTCCTCTTCCTCGTCTGACTCAAGTGAGAATGATTCTGATGCATCAGGAACCGGCAGTCCTTCTCCGTGGGGTACTGGGCGTATAGCTGATGGAATATTTGGATAATGCACAGTCCACTTTTTCTTCTTTGACACACCTTTCCCAACTGGAGGCACCATGCAGAAGTAACAATTGCTGGTATGATCTGTTGGCTCTCTCCAAATCATTGGCACTGCAAAAGGCATAGATTTCCTTTTCCTGTTCAACCACTGGCGAAGATTTGTTGCACAAGTGTTGCAGCATATGTGTGGGGCCCACCTCTTGTCCTGATCTCCAATTTTGCAGCCAAAATAAAGGTGATAGGCTTTCTTAACCATAGTGGTTATACTGCGCTTTTGTGATGCAAAAGTCCCTTCACCACAAACATAGCAGAAGTTATCTGCACTGTTCACACAAGTACGAGGCATCTCTGCTCACTTTGGCTAAACAGAAATGTGTCCCTTTGCAAAATCAAACACTGACAAATAAGAGAGCACAACACTGTATGATTTCTAGAGCTGATATAGGGCAATTTGTTCAGCAGAGTGATGTAAGCTTCGTTATGATTGCATCATCCATGACTTCTAGGAATAACATGATGCAATTCATATCATGTATGACGCAATACCAGCTTCAGATTGCATCATTCATTGTTTTGCCTAAAAAGCAAGTACTGTCCAAACCCAGTCATAGATTTATTCACAGATCCAGTCAAAGATGTATTTTAGTCATTTCTGTTTTAAACTGAGATCCCTTCCCTTTATAACTCACTTATCCTCCGCCATTCCCAAGTCAAGGGTCGTATATACTGACCCAATAGCATATCTTGAAAACTAGAGCCAATCAACAATTTTAAGCATCGTTTTCGTTCTCAGTGACCCAGAATTAGTAAAGTTTGACTACATTTATTTCAGAAGCATTTTGGCTGTAGAGCAGTGTTATCTGCTCCTGCATTTGATTCCATGCATGGGAGAATTGCAAGGGCTGGTTTAGGGAACAAAGTACAACAATCACTTCTTGCACGTCAGTGATTTTGCTATGAACCTAATAACATGGGGCCTGACATGCTTCCCTACAAGTGGCCTCTGGTTTCAGTGGGTGCAAATATTTGTAAGCATGTTTTATAAAATGTCTTTCAACTGCAATTGGATGCTTAGATATCTAAGCGCTACAAGATGTACCCACAAATACTGGTAGTCAAAATGAGGCCTTTTATAAAATCAGGGCTGTGGAGACCATGTCATATATCTCACTGGGGACCCTATAAATCATAGTGACTGAGCATAGGGAATCACAGAGAGGTTAGCTAAGGCACTTTCTCGCTGGATCCACGAGCAAGCTGTACAACATAGACTTCTGGCATAGTGGGTGTGCTGAAAGACAGATGGGGGCCTGGGTGGAATAATTCTCAGCTGGTGGAATGGCCCCAGGTGGAATGGCTAGGACAGGTTAGAACCACCCTGAAGCTGTTCAATCTTGAGATGGGCCAAAACATCCCAAGGATCAGGGAACTGGCTTTCCACCCACTTCCCTCCTATGTCCCCTTCCTCGGGTGTTCTGAGCTTGGCTATGCTGAACCTGAGGATCTGATCTTCCGTATCTAGCCGAAGATCTGTTTTCAGTCCCCAGGGAAAGGAAAAGAGAAGAAAACTCCATGAAATCTAGTGAAGGAGGCACTTGGATATTAGTAATGGGCAGTATAGAAATGTCATAGATAGCCTTGCTTTCCTCAGCAAGGCTCTACAAAAAATGGCCTTGTCTGTATATGTTGCTTTTGTGCTGTCATCTAATTAGAACACTTTAAATTTGAATCACAAGTAATTCCCCCTCTTAAAATCTTTTCTCTACATTCCCCTTTCTCTTTAAAACTATAAAGCATTCTGAGAGGTGTATGAAGTACATAACTTCATATGATATCTTTCCAAAGGCAACAGACAATACATGTATCCTGCTTTCATGAGTCAGTTTATTTTAAAAGCAATGAAATAGTTTTTGTTTTGTTTTTCAAGGAAGAAGGTCCAAAATTATCTCCTTATTGATCCTGCATTTATCAGCTTTCTTAAATGAAGCACTATAAGATCATTTGCAATGATCGTAATCCTTGAGGTTACTAATGGATAGGCTGCTTGTTTGCTTTCAAGGTAACCTTTCATGTTTATGACACTTTAAAAACACTTGAGTAAATGCCCAACATCACTTCAGTCTTTCATCCAGCTGACATAGGTGCTGGAACTAGGGGTGCTGTGGGTGCTGCTGCACCCCCATCACGATGTGGTTTCCATTAAATACAGGGTTTACAGTTTGGTTCAATGGTTCTCAGCACCCCCACTATATACATTGCTCCAGCACCCCTGCCAGCTGAGCATGCTAATTAGAGTCAGTACCTTCCAAGAAAAAGCTAGGGTCCTGTGGGAAGGTGATAATCACCTGGAGAAGGTGGCATTCTTTCCCCGAGTTGGTACTGGACTAACATGAAAGATGGTGTTGAGGATTCTGTGCTGCTGGAAATGCGGTCTGTCAGATGAGATGCAAAATCAAATGTGATCCTTCACACCCTAGCATCATTGTGCTGTGGCACCTAGTCCTCTCCCCTTTGTCAAGCAGTAGCAGATGTCTGGATCCTTGCAGGACAGTTTCCTGGTGGAGGAGAAATCATTGACATGGAATCCAGGTGTATAATCTAAGTGTAACTTGTTTTATTTACACACACACTCCTGCTCTCTTGTTCTGGAACAGAGGTGGTCAGCATTCAGGGCACTGCCTTTTTTTCAGGAATCTCAGCCCATTCATAAATATTCAGTTCCCATGGAGCAAATCTGCCTCAAAAATTGATGTTTGCAGTGTTGTAGCCATGTTGGTTCCAGGATATTAGAGAGACACAGTGGGTGAGGTAATATCTTTTATTGGATTAACTTATGTTGGTGGAAGGTACAAACATTTGAGCTACACAGTGCTCTTCATCAGGTCTGGGGAAGGAAATCAGTTTCTGAGGGCTGGTCTAAACTACAAAGTTAGGTTCACCTAGCTATGTTGCTCAGGGTTGTGAAAAAGTCAGTCCTCTGAGAGATGTAGTTAAGCTGACCTAAGCCCAGGTGTAGATGCCGCTAGGTGGATAGAAGAATTCTTCCATTGCCCTAGTTACTGCCTTTCAGGCAAGTGGATTTACTAGAGTGATGGAAGAATCCCTTCTCTCTGCACTATCTACACAATAGTGCTACAGTGATACAGCTGCAGCATAATGGGTAGGGTTTGAAGTGGGCAATTAAGGGCAGCAGGCTGTGTGGTGTGTTTATAGGACCGACCTGGGATGTGGGAGACCTAGGTTTAACCTCAGAAGTTTGAAACCTTAAAAATTGACCCAAACCAGAATTGTCATCCTCTAGTGAGCGTCAGTTCTAAGCACTTAGGGTTACCATGGCACTTCTTGTAAAAGAAGGGGGTTTAGCCCCATTGTGTGTGCTACATTCTAACCTCTGATCATTACATTCTGCCTATTTTAGTTCTTCTGGAGTGGGCTACAGTATTTCTTCACTTTCTGTCTTCAAACTCTTATGTGGTGGTTACACTTCTGCCGCTCTCTGTCCAAAGGCTCCGTGCGTGAAAACTGGGATACCTAGTTTACAGTTTTGCTAACACAAACACTCAAAAATTAATGAGTCAGGACCCTAAAAGTCATGAGACTGAAAAAAATGGGGAGCTCTCTTTTTTTATATACCCTCTGGAATTTGAACCCTATGGGCACAGTCAAGTCATATTTTAAAGCTTTCTTCTGCAACCATGTAGCCTAAAAACTTTTTTTTTAAACGATAGTTGATATTCTCACCTCAATCCCATCCCTCCAGAAGCAAGAACTTTAAGAAAAATACCAACTATCTTGAGACTCACTATAACATCACAAGAGCTGGGATGAAAGGTGTTATTTCTCTCGCACTGCAACACTAATTCCAGTTGCTGCTTTTGGAGCTACAAACTCAGAGAAAATGAATTGATTTAATTGGATTAAATTGTGAGATCTATGAATCTTGTGCACCAAGTTGTATGATTTAAGAAGTACCCTTTCTAGGGATGCAGTAGTGAAAGGATGCTGAGTTGATGGATGCCAAGGACATCTTAAGACGAGATTCCATGTCTTCATTTCCTGAGAAGGCTAAATGAGCCAGGAAGACTGGTTTTAAACTCGCTTTGTCTTGGACATAGCTGCCTCAGCTGAGAAAACATAATTGTGGTTGATATTTAGCTGCCGTACCATAATCTTCCCCGTATTATGATGGAAATTTAGCTCCTCTGTAACATTATGGAAACAAATCAGCTTAGGAAATGCTTGCTGCTCTAAGGTTTTATTTAGCAATCACAAGGAAGTGGTATTTCAGTCCTGCTTTTTAATACTGTGCATTAGCAATAATATAACATTACAGCTACCTTAAACTATAGATCAGGATTGGCCAAACTTACTGACCATCCGAACCACAGACAATCTTCAGAAGTTCAAGAACCGCAAGACATGCACAACCTGCCCCGCGGGGTGGTGCCTGCTGGGGTGCGGGGCTTCTGCTCTGATGCCCACCCGTGGGGCTGAAGTCCTTAGACCCTCCCCCCAGTTCCACAACCCCACTGCAGGGCAGAAGCCCCGAGCTCCCCCTGCCCAGTTTTGTAGGCAGAGAATGGAGGGGTGTATAGGGGGTTCTGGGAGCCTCACTTTAACTGTAAAAGAGCCGCATGTGGCTCACGAGCCACAGTTTGGCCACCCCAGCTATAGATGGATGAAGTTTCCTCTTGCTTCGTTCTTTCGAGTGATTTTAAAAGGGTTCTTTTTAAACGGGGTTATTGTCTCTTCTGTTACTTCATTATGTATAAAGAAGCCCCAAAGGGCTTTAAAATAAAATGTTGCTTGTATATCATCTTAGAAATATTCAGTGTGCCAACATTGGCTCTTTCTGGCTTTGCTGGACAGTCTTGGGGGCGGTGTTCAGGTTTGCATTGGGAACTCTTCTACCATAATTGAAGGGTGTGTGAGTGAGATCTCTAACAAAGATGCCCCTTTAAATAGTCATTTAAATTAAATAGATCTTAACAAAAGCAATCTAAAGGTACATACACCACAAATGAAGGTGTAATTGTAATGGGTGAAGGCATACCTGCACTAGCTTTAAACTAGGTAGTGAAGACACAGCTGTATATGGATCCCAGATTGGGTGAGCAACCCATGCATACCCAGAATCCTTAGTAGGCTATATCCTTACTACCACTGTTACTTGTGCCAACTAGCATGAGTATGCCTACCTGCAGTGCAGTCACATCTTAATTTTCAGTGCAGATGTACTCTGAAATTTCCCTCCCCTCTCAATTGCTCAGCTTTCACTCTCTTGACTGTTTTGATGTCATAACTTCACTAAGTCTCAGATCATGATAATCTTCCAGTCTAGACAACTCCCGATTTGTTAATGGAGGGTTTTTTTGCAGGGAGTGAGGTGGGGTAGTAGAAATACTTTCTGGCTTTTTTTTTTTTTTAAATACATTGCTAAAGGAGCGAACTGGGACCCATGAAGAATTTAATCTATTGCAGGTCACCTTTTAATATACATCCTACTGTGTGCGTTTTGCAAACACAGAAGTGTACTCTGACAGAAACTTCTATACCCATACTCTCTTGCTAGTTCCTGCAGGTGTGGGTCAACATAGAAGAAAAGATTAACTGAAGACACAGGTTTCCCAATGGGGCATGGCTTGGGCTGTTGTGTATAGCAATCAGTGGGTAATGTACTGCATAAGAGACTTTCTGAGCACTATACAAGCTTGAGAACTCAGGAACTCTAGCTCCATCAGCTTTTCAGTTTGGGTGGCCTTTGTTTTTAACTCCTAAAATTTTTTAAAGACAGTGTTAGTATCACTGGACATCATTGAAGACTGAAGGCCTTTATGCACAGAAGCATGGGTAGTTAGAGTGACCAGATGTCCCAATTTTATAGGGACAGTCCCGATTTTTGGGTCTTTTTCTTATATAGACTCCAATGACCCCCACCCCCGTCCCGATTTTTCACACTTGCTGTCTGGTCACCCTATGGGTAGTTGAGAGCAAGCTTCCTCACCAGTGTGCTGCCTTCTTGTTCTGGAGTTACCAACCCTAGGGATTCAGAGGTACCATGCCAAGTGACTGTATTTTGGAACTTTCTTTGTGCTAATCTGTAAACTCCTTGGGGCTTTCCCATCTCTGTACAGCACTGAGCACACTGTCATTCTGAATATGCAGGCAACTGGCCTGGATGAAGATCAGCAAGAGTCTTTGCTATTTTGTTCATTTGGGAAGTTAGTATGGTTTTATAAAAAATTCAATTAAGGTATCAATGTTAGGCCAAACTGATACATTTCTTGCTTAATAGAACTATGCTTTGATGACTTTCATGTGCCATTTTAATTAATCTGTATAAGTGCTGAAGAAACAATGCAGCGGTTTGAGCCTTTGATAATGTAATTATCTCCCACAGCAAAGTTCTGTGCAAGAAGGAAGTATGGTGCTTATCAGGAGGTTGCATACATTCACTCTACTTGTATGAATTTAAAGTCTTCCTTTTTCTGAGTGCACATTTTCATTAGCTCCAAGCAGGAGTCACGTACGAGAATAGTGTAGCTGAAGTCAACGTATCTTAGATCGAATTAAAATTACTTTACTTCATGTCCTCGCGGCACTGGATCGATGGCCACGGCTCCCCCGTCGACTTTGCTTCCACCTCTCGCACTGCTGGAGTTCAGCAGTCGATGGGAGAGCGATCGGGGATCAATTTATCTCGTCTACACTACAAGCGATAAATCGATCCCCGATAGATCGATCGCTACCCGCCGATCCAGCAGGTAGTGTAGACGTACCCTAACAGTAAACTCATAGAGGATCACAAATATTCACACTCTTATTTGGTAAATAATCTTCCTCTTTGACAAGATCTGCTTTAACAAAAGTGATGTTAGAAGCTGTAATTTGCCCTAAACAGCTTTTACCATTGACTTTTACATTCTCTGCACAAGTTATGGGGTTACCTTCACCCGAGCTCACAGTAAAAGTATTTACATAAAAGGTGGCAGTGTTGGGGTAGATTTGGTTACACACAGACAACTGCTTAGAGTCAAACAACATACCAACATTGTTACAACTGGATAGATTCTATCCCCATCTTTGCTGTTGAGAGGAGCTGGTTTTTCAGGATGATACAGTTCCTGTTCCTTTATTCTCTTGAGTTGGAGCTTAAGTCTGTCCACTTTTGCCTTAGCTTCTAGTTCCTGCAATCGAATATATGCCATTTTTTGTTCATGTTCAAATCACAGGCGTTCTCTTTCAGCAACTTCTCCTTCCATATCAGCTATTTTTTGCTTGTGTTCAAGTTCTAGCTGCTGGTTTTTCACCACAAGCATTTTTGCTGGGGCTGCTTCCTTATCACTGGCAATGAACAGATTTTTCAGTTCCTGCTCGGGGCCTTTTGCTTAAAATACAACCCTCTCTGTAAGCACAATTCTTTCCAGGGGAGGAGCCTCGGAGGGAATCGGTGGCGTGGAGGTGTGGGGTCATGGTTCAGGCTCCAGTGCTCCCCCCCCCCCCCTTTTAGGAAGCTTCTGCTGCCCCTGCATCTCAGGAGACTAAACTATTGCATGCCACAGGCAGCAAACAGGAGGGACCGAGGTGCACCAGGCCCCGGGGCCACTGCAACGACAGGGAATTGATTAAGTGACATACTCGGTAACATTTGCTAAAATAAATAGTCGTGACTGATGGTTATAGTAGAAGACACAACACACGTGTGTGCTATGGGCTTATTTAGCTGATATGGTGGTATCATTTGTGGCCCTCATTCGAAAAGCTCTTATAGAGCAGCAACCATTTGGCACAGGCACAGGTCCGTACCTGTTGGAACAGAGTGAATAATTTTCACTAAAAAGAGCAGTAGAATTCAAATTGCCCTTATTTTCTGTCCATAAACGGTGATCAGACAGGCACTTCAGCTTACTTATTCTATTCCTGAATTTCTTCACTGAATACATTTTGCTCTGTTCAGGTAGTTCATTGTAAGTATTCACAGCTTGTGGAGTGGTGAACTTCAGAGCTCATGATACTGGTGTCTGTTTCTGAATTGATTGCTTCCTAGCTAATCAACATAGCATGACTTCTGAATGGTGAAATCCAACATGTGGCTGGAAATAATTTTTTTCAGCCATGTGTGACTGTCTTCCCCTCATGGGGTAGTTGCAGTATTGTGTGTTGACAGACTTTGTCCTGAAACACTCCCTGGTATGCCTGGTGTGTTACCATCCGTCAGGCAAGTTCAGATGTTAGTTAGTAGTTGGTGGGTCACAAACAGATCCCTACCCACTGCCTCCAACTACTCCATGCCTTTCAGAATCCCTAGTGATGTAGCTTCCACATCCCACTCGTCCCAGCTTCTGTGGAGCCATACCCTCCTGGTGACTCTCTCCTGAGCAAGAGATAAAGAGCAGCAGCAGAAACAACTGTAGCAGATTGATCACATAAGACACGAGTCCTTGTCATACATGACAGACTTTGCTCAGAGTCCTGTTAAATTTGTCATGCTGAGTGAGACAAGGTGGGTGAGGTAATATCTTATAGTGGAACAACTTCTGTTGGTAAGAGAGAAGCTTTCTCTCACCAACAGAAGCTGGTTCAATAAAAGATATTACCTCACCCACCTTGTGTCTCTAGTATTCTGGGACTGACATGGCTACAACTACACTGTATACAACAATCAGAAGTTGACTGTCTCACAGGTTGGCTTTCAGAGCTGCCACCCCCCAGGGCACTTACTAAGTTCCTGTACCATTTCCTGGTCTGCCTTGTTCCAGCCTGACATGGCTACAACTACACTTAAAAGCCATATGACCTGTGCACCATGAAAGACACATGCTCGTTAATAGATGAAATGGCTTATAGGAACTGTTGAGCATCCATGTTCATTAAGGTGGGGAATTGCTTGTTTCCTTCTTTGTACTGAGAGAGGTCATTCCTCCACTCTCAGTTCAGAGCCTGAATCATCCACTTTGAACATGTCTCCTTGCTACAGTTCCTTCCCTCGTGACTGCCCTATATGGCAGTGCAGGGTGGTTTCAGGCTGGTAGTTCTCTGCTGAAGTGGAAGAATCCAAGTTCTTAGGTTATGATCAGGACATTCCTGTGAAGGAGTTATTAGCATAGAGGTCTGTCAACTCCAATGTTTTCCTTGTGGGGTTCGCCTGTCCTCGTTTGCTAGGGGCTTCCACCTTCAAAACCAGCAGATCCAAGGGGATTAGCAGGGGCCTCATGCCAGCTGGATCCCTGACAGCACAGCTCCTACCAGAGGAGCACTGCCAGGGAATCTCTCGAAATCCACTGCCCCATGACTCCTTAGAAGGCAGTGTGGTAAATTAATGCAGAAAGGGTCAACCTTACTTTCCCCATTCACCCTGGAGTTGCGTGGAAAATGCTGCAGAAAGCAGCTCTGTTGAAATGACCAGTTAAACCAGAAATGTATTTGTCCCTATGTCCTTGGGGGATTTAATTCTGTCAGGCCGATCTGGACTCAGGTTCTTAACATGTGTCTGGCTTCATTCAGGCTTGTATTTGCTTTGCTTTGCTCTCTGAGTCTTATTGTGGCTTCTGTTGCAATATGGGAGTGTGTTTTAGAAGGAAGAGTGGTCAAGTGATGAAGCAGAGGCTGAGGAACGAGACCTCTTAGTTCTTTCCCCATCTTGCTGAGTCATTCCCTGAGACTTTGGGTAAGACCGTTTGACCTCTTGCACTTCATCTTACTATATTGTGTATATAACACAATTACTTCCAGGGCTTCTAATGTTCTGATTAGACACTATATAAATGCAAATCCTCATGGGAAAAGCTGCCCTCTTTAAGTAACACCCATTCCTGATGCGCACACACTTTAGAGGAAAGCTTTACACTATACAGTAAAGGCAACAGCCCTGTAGATCTGATCCGATATTACAGAGGTGCAGCTGCTCATACCTTGTTAATTCAGGACATCATTGTTTCTGTTACAAAGCCTATTTCCTGGAGTAAATTACTTAGCTGTAAAAAGCAGTCTCGACTGCAGCTAGAGCTGGTTACATACTGCAAAATCTCTCCTTCAAACAGTTTGAATATTTAAAAAAATGAGCTTCCAGGATTGCCTTTGCATTTGTTTTCTATTAATATTTCATCAAAGTAATTCACTCTGGAATGTCTTGTCAATTTTAAGCAAATATTGCAGAAGAATGATGAAAAGCAAATTTGGAATAGGTAAGCACAACTGCCTCTGAAAATAGATTCTAATAGTGTCACTCTTCCAATCAGAGAAGAGAAGCCATTCCAGGAGTCTGGATATTCAAAATTACTTGAATTTTGAATATTCAGTATTTTGCAATGAACTGCTCAGGAAACAGCTACAAGCTAAGCTTTATTTGTGCAGATTATTCATTGGCTAATTTTGAATGATCAGCTCTTGATTTTTCTGTCTCTTCACAGAGAAAATGTGATTGGAAATGTGAAATTCATCCAATAAATTCTCTGAAATTATTCATATCTTTGATTCTTATCAAATATGGTGAATACAAGAATTTGGTGCTGGAGGAGGGAGTCTTCTATCCATACAGAATGAAGCATGGGCAGTAACAGTGGAAGCTTCTTCACAAAACTTACTTAATGTCTCTGAACTAATGACCAGGAGAGATTCTCTGCATGACTGTCTATTTTTATGGAGGTGGGAGTAATCTCTCAAAGAGTCCTGTGGCACCTTATAGACTAACAGACGTATTGGAGCATAAGCTTTCATGGGTGAATACCCACTTCGTCAGACACATGTCCAACTTCCATGTCATTCATGAAAGATGCCTTTCACACGTAGAGTACATCATTGTGCTCTCTCGTGGTCTGTCATGTCATCTTGGGCTTCAGTAACCTGTGTTAACATGTCATTAATGTCCAGTTGGATCAGATTCATTACTTACCTGGTATTTGATTCTTCACTTCATTTTTCTAATGGATTTAGTTGCAAAGTATCTTCAAGAATAAAATGGATCCTGCCTTTGATTATTGCTGTAATCTGCTTCTGATGCAGAATTCACTAGCTGTGCTGAGGAGCTGAAGCATCGCTTTTTGCATAGGATAATAGTCTGAGAAATTAGTTTGAAAAGATCCTGTCCCACAACTGCTAGATCAGCGCTTTTCCCTACAATATATCCTCAATTGTTTTCACTATATATAGTATATGGTATGTCATGTGCATGTGGCAGAACTGACTGGTGCCAAAGGAATTAATGATTAGACCCTTATTGTCAAGTGTTACCAATTTGCAATGAAGTGAGCTGCTGCTGAGTAACTTCTGTACATTATGCTGCTGTACTAGTCTAATAGCCCTTGTGGTGTAAGCTGTTCAAAATATGCAGAATTGTCATTTCTAATGAGAACAGCCAGGCTGGAAGAAATGGGGAATTTCTCAGCCGTGCTGATTGATCCCTGAAAATGTCATATTTATTTGATTTGTTTGATAGAACAAACACAGAATTTGATATTAACAAGCACCATTCATTTCTTTAAGCTACATTGAGTTCTGTTCATTAGGTTAAATATGTTTGTGGAAATTCATCTTTTCTTAAGTGCTCTTTAGTGTAACTGTGAACTAAGATTTTCTGTTTTCTTAATACATTTCCTTCCCCTGGACAGTAACACAGTTGCACTCTAGACAGGGCCGGTCGGCAAGGATATTTTGCGCCCTAGGCGAAACTTCCACCTTGCACCACCCTTCCCCCTCCCCTCCCCTCTTCTCCTCCCCGAGCATCGCTTATGATAAACTTTCAAAAATGAATACAGTAGAGTCACATCTTACGCGGGGGTTAGGTTCTAAGGTTCGCGCATAAGAGGAAAATCGCGTATAGTGAAAATTACTATGAAGTACAGTACACACAGTATACACTATATATACACTAGAACAGGGGTCCTCAACCTACGGCATGCGTGCCAAAGGTGGAAGCCGCTATATATATATATAGCACGCGAGCCGCTATATATATATTTTTTTAATGGCAGGCTGCGGATCCCAGCCGCCACAGAGCCCGCTGCTGGCCTGGGGTTCCGTTCAGCCGGCTGAGCGGGCTGGCAGCCAGGGTCCCGGCCGCTGGCCCGCTCAGCCTCCTGCCGGCCTGAGTGAATGGAACCTTAGGCCGGCAGCGGGCTGAGCGGGGCCGGCGGCCGGGATCCTGGCTGCCAGGAACCAGTGGACGGAACCCCAGACCGGCAGTGGGCTCAGCAGTGGCCGGGACCCGCAGCCTGCCATTTAAAAAAATATATATATATCAGCTCGCGTGCCACCTTTGGCACGCATGCCGTAGGTTGAGGACCCCTGTTCTAATGTATACTGTGTAGACTGTACTTTATGGTAATTTTCACTATACATGATTTTCCTCTTATGCACTGACCTTAGAACCTAACCCCCGCGTAAGATGTGACTCCACTGTAGTGTAAAAAAAAATTTGGGGCACCGCTTTTTGGCGCCACCAAATCTTGGCGCCCTAGTTCACCTAGTGGTCACACCGACCCTGACTCTATAACATTAAGGGTGCTAAAAGTATGATCTCCGTTTTGGCCAGTGTTGGTGATTGAACCTCCACAGCTGAAAGCTTGAGTTTCTGCCACTTGACCTCAAGAGCCAGGTTTTGTGGCTACGTGGGTTGTAACTGATTCACATCCTCTGGATCAGCTAGAGAGAGAGCATAGGCGTGCTCATGGGGTGTGCCGGGTGTGCACGGGCACACCCTAATGCATGGGGTGGGCAAATGGCTCCACTCTCCCGGCAGCAGCAAGGCGCTGGCCCCTCCCCAGCCGTCCCAGGCCAGCCCCCGCCTGCCACCCCCCCTTCGCGGGTCTCCCCCCTGCCTGCCCCCCCCCCCCCCGTGGGTCTCGCCTGCCACCGCCCCGCGGGTCTCCCCCCCCACCCCCACCCCGGAGCGTCCCTGCCTGAAAGAAAGCAGCGTGAGCCTCTCCCCTGCCTGCTTGTGCTGCTAGTGTAGCACATTCCTGCTCAACTGCTGTCTGCTGCCCTAGGTTCCTAGTGCCCCCTCATCCCCTAATGGCAGGGCAGGCTGCCCTTACCCTGCCCTTACGCCCTAGCCCTGAGCCTCTCCAATGCCCCAAACCCCTCATCCCCAGCCCCAGCCCTCATCCACCCTAATCCTCTGCCCCAGCCCTGAGCCCCCTCCTGCATCGTGAACCCCTCATCCTCAGCCCCAGCCAGAGCCCTCATCCCCCCGCACCCTAATCCTCTGCCCCAGCCCTGAGCCCGCTCCTGCATCATGAACCCCTCATCTTCAGCCCCACAGCCCTCACCCTTGCATCTCCTCCTATCCCCAAACTCCCTTCCAGAGCCTGCACCCCAGACCCCCTCCCCCTCCCAAACTCCATCCCAGAGCCTTAGGCAGGTGGGGGGCGGATACTAAAGGGCGGCACTCCGGCCGCTATTGGGGTGGCACGTCTGGGTCTTCAGTGGCAATTTGGCGGCAAGTCCCTCTCGGAGCAAAGGACCTGCCGCCAAATTGCCACTGAAGAGTGGAGCGGCATGATCGCTTGGGGCGGCAGAAAACCTGGAGCTGGCCCTGGTTGGATAAGGGGTGGGGGCAGTCAGGGAGCAGGGTGGGTTGGATAGGGGGTGGGATCCCAGGGGGGTGGTTAGGGGTGGGGGGTCTCTGGAGGGGGCAGTCAGGGAGCAGGGGGGGTTGGATGGGGCATGGAAGTCCCGGGGTCTGTCAGGGGTGGAGGATGGATAGGGGTCAGGGCAGTCAGGGGACAGGGAGCAAGGAGGGTCTTGGGGGGGCAGTTAGGGTGGGGGGTCTCTGGAGGGGGTGGTCAGGGGACAAGGAGCTGGGGGGGGTTGGATGAGTCGGGAGTTCTGGGGAGGGCTGTCAGGAGGCAGGAGTGTGGAGAGGGGTTGGGGCAGGCAGGGAGCAGGGGGGGCTGTATGGGTCGGCAGTTCTAGGGGTCCTGTCAGGGGGCGGGGAGCGGTTCAATAGGCGTGGGAGTCCCGGGGGCCTATCTGGGGGCAGTGGTGTGGATAAGGGTTGGGGCAGTCAGGGGACAGGTAGAGGGTAGGGTCCTAGGGGGGCAGTCAGGGGACAAGGAGCAGGGAGGCTTAGATTGGGGGTGGGGTCCTGGGGGGCAGTTAGGGGCAGGAGTCCCAGGAGGTGGTAGTCAGGGGACAAGGAGCAGGGGGGGTTGGAGGTTCTGAGGGGGGCAGTCAGGGGGCGGGAAGTAGGAGGGAGTGGATGGGGGCAGGACGGGGGCGGGGCTAGGGCGGGACTCCCTGGGTGCACACCCTAATGAAATGTGCTGTGCACGCCTGTGAGAGAGAGAGAGAGATTCATAATATTCACTGACCAGTGGATTACACAAATCTGCCCATAAACTGAGCACCCAAGGCAAATCAGGTCTCTATTCCATAGCAGCTAATGTTTCAGTTTTTGAAAGGTGCACATGCAATTGTCTGTAGGGCTGTGCTGCACTGCAACCATGCAAGAGTCACCTGGTTTGGTGTTTTTATTAACTCTGTCACACCTATGTTGGGTTTCGAATGACCCACTTGAAATTTTTGCTTTTAGGGTGGGAAGAGGAGCAGAGACTAATCTATCGTAAACAAAGTATTGATGAATTGTGCCTCTTCCCTATAAGCAGAAATTCTGAATAGACTGAGATTTTTCCTGTGCAAAACTGTTTGACAGATCCTGCAAATTTAGTTTACTCTCATTTGCTGTTCAGAACTTGAGCTGCTTAGTCTGTGATCAAAACTCGCATGATATCATTTCTGTTCCTCTGTGGATGAACTAACTTGGAGTCGCCTTACCAAGTGGGGGGTCAGTGCTAATGAGGCCAATTCAATTAGGGTGGAACCCCCACTTGGTAAGGCAACTCCCATCTTTTCATGTGCTGTATATTTATACCCGCCTACTTTTTTTCACTCCATGCATCTGATGAAGTGGGTTTTAGCCCACGAAAGCTTATGCCCAAATAAATTTGTTAGTCTCTAAGGTGCCACAAGGACTCCTCATTTTTGCTGATACGGACTAACACGGCTACCCCTCTGAAACAAGGGGAACAACTTATTCCTTTAAAAAGTTTTTAGACATATACACAGAATTTGGCAGGTAGCTCCCTGAGGACCAGGGTGAGGGAACTCCTAGGACTCTCCTCCCATGCTGTTTCCCCTGAATTATGCTGCCTGATGCCCTTGCAGTAATTGTCTTGGCTGCGAGCTATGTTCTAGCGCCTCCAAGTGGTTCATGGCAAACAATGCCACTGGCCTGTGTGGAGCTCAGTACCACCCCCAACAGCTATATAGAGCAAGTAAGTGTGAGTGTGTGTGTGTGTGTGTGTGTGTGTTTATTAATACACAGAGCTTGAGATGAATACTGTGACTTATGAAATACCAAGAGTTTTGTAGTAGTTTTCATAACCATATATACAGTCTAAATATTTATTATATTGTGGTAGCACCAAGTCCCCATTTATTGCCACCTTCCCCCGCCCCAAACAAGCACAGTGGTCCCTGCCCCAAAGAGCTTACAGTCTAAATATAAAGCAAGGTGGATCCAGTAAATAGATGTGAGGAGCAAAAGGTAATAGGCAGACAGTTCTGAATAATAATATATAATATATCTTCCATTTCTCTCCATAGCTAATGGTTAGTATTAGATGTCAATGACTTTTTTACATGATTAGGTGTAACTTGCTCACTTGTTAGAAAAGGGGTTGAAAAGGACAAGCACCACTGCAGGAAAACCAGCAATTTGTATTTTGGAAATAAAAACAGTTTATTAGGGCTGTTAAGCGATTAAAAAAATTAATCATGATTACTCACATGATTAAAAATATTAATCACGATTAATCGCACAATTAATCGCACTGTTAATACGGTTTATTTAAATATTTTTGGATGTTTTCTACATTTTCAAATATATTGATTTCAATTATAACACAGAATACAAAGTGTACAGTGCTCACTTTATATTTATTTTTTATTACAAATATTTGCTCGTTAAAAAACAAAAGAAATATTTTTCAATTTGCCTAATACAAGTACTATAGTGCAATATTTTTATCATGAAAGCTGAACTTACAAATGTAGAATTATGTAAAAGAAAAACCAAAAAACCCCTGCATTTAAAAATAAAATAATGTAAAACTTTAGCGCCTATGAGTCCACTCAGTCCTACTTCTTGTTCAGTCAATCGCTCAGACAAACAGGTTTGCTTACATTTGCAGGAGACAATGCCCGCTTCTTGTTCACAATGTCACCTGAAAGTGAGAACAGTTGTTTGCATGGCACTGTTGTAGCCAGCGTCACAAGATATTTGCATGCCTGATGTGCTAAAGATTCATATGTCCCTTCATGCTTTATCCACCATTCCAGAAGACATGCGTCCATGCTGATGACGGGTTCCGCTCGATAACAATCCAAAGCAGTGTGGACTGATACATGTTCATTTTCATCAGCTGAGCCAGATGCCACCAGCAGAAGGTTGATTTTCTTTTTTGGTGGTTCGGGTTCTCTAGTTTCCGCATCGGAGAGTTGCTCTTTTAAGACTTCTGAAAGCATGCTCCCACACCAAGTCCTTCTCAGATTTTGGAAGGAACTTCAGATTCTTAAACCTTGGGTCAAGTGCTGTAGCTATCTTTAGAAATCTCACATTGGTACCTTCTTTGTGTTTTGTCAAATCTGCAGTGAAAGTGTTCTTAAAATGAACATGTGCAGAGTCATTTTCTGAGACTATTACATGAAATATATGGCAGAATGCGGGTAAAATAGAGCCGGAGACGTACAGTTCTCCCCCGAGGAGTTCAGTCACAAATTTAATTAATGCATTATTTTTTTAATGAGCATCATCAGCATGGAAGCATGTCCTCTGGAATGGTGGCATACAAATATTTAGCATATCTGGCACATAATTACCTTGCAATGCCGGCTACAAAAGTCCCATGCGAATGCCTGTTCTTACTTTCAGGTGACACTATAAATAAGAAGAGGGCAGCATTATCTCCCGTAAATGTAAACAAACTTGTTTGTCTTAGCGACTGGCTGAACAAGAAGTAGGACTGAGTGGACTTGTAGGCTCTAAAGTTTTTTGCATTTTTTTGTTTTTGAGTGCAGTTATGTAACAAAAAAAACCTACATTTGTAAGTTGCACTTTCACGATACAGAGATTGAGCTACAGTACATGTATGAGGTGAATTGAAAAATACAATTTCTTTTGTTTATCATTTTTACAGTGCAAATATTTGTAATTAAAAATAATAATATAACGTGAGCAGTGTAGACTTTGTATTCTGTGTTGTAATTGAAATCAATATATTTGAAAATGTAGAAAAACATCCAAAAATATTTAATAAAGTTCATTTGGTATTCTATTATTTAACAGTGCAATTAAAACTGTGATTAATTGCAATTAATTTTTTTGAGTTAATTGCGTGAGTTAACTGTGAGTAATCGACAGCTCTACAGTTTATAAAACCACCTGTCAGTTATTCATTCCCCAGCCTGCCTGCTTTCCTGTGAGTGTGTCAGTATGCAGACATGGTTGCTTTCTGGTTTAGTGATATTCTGAGTTGATGGGAAATTTTGTCGTGATAGGTTTTTTTTTCTGGTAATTCTGCTACAATTGGGTGTAAATCTAGGCAAAACTAGGAAGGTTCCCTAACCCTAACCCATATTTCCTTCAGGCAGGGGAAATTTCTAGCTTTCCAGCTGGATAAATAGCTCTTACTTCTAACTCTGGAAGGACCCACCATAGCATTTTATAATTGTGACTTAACAGAAACAAGAGACATTTCAGGTCATTTTAGAATAGTGGCCGGGAGGAGGAGGGAAGGAGGGAGACTGGGCGTGTGCACACAGTCCCTGGCATGAGGGATGAAGAATAAGGGACCCTGGTGTGGGGGAGGAGGAAGGGGCAGGCAGACTCCCTAGCATGGGGGTAAATGGGATAATGTGGGTTCATGGAGCCCCTGCCATGCAGGGAGGATGAGAGAAGGAGGACCACATATAGCCCCTGCCATGTGGTGGAGGGGCAATGGGACACACAACTCCTGTTGGTGGGGCAGCTGGGGGACCCTGGTACTGCAGGGGAAGGGGAATGGTGGGCATTGAGGACAAGGGGAATGAAGGTGCACACACAACCCCTGGCAGGAAATGGAGGGGGATGGGAGGATGGCACACATGGAGCTGGTGCGGTAGAACCGAGGAATGCAAGGAGCCCCTGATGTGTGTACTAAGCTCAGTCTACAGAAGCTAGGGAGCGTGCGCTCCCTGAGTAGTCCAACAACAGAAATGAAATGGCGTCATCAACCTCTCCAATTTAAGTATACATAGCACATTCTATTTTAATCCGATTAGACTCTCTACGGCTTTGATGTATATGGAGCAGAAACCAGACTCTAGACGAGTCGCTTTGGGTGGGTTGACAAAGAGTACACACCTGGGAGAAGACCACTAAGCAAAGAAAGTGACATGGTTAATAAGTGTCCCTGCAAACACAACCCCATTTTCTTGTTGAATGTAATGCCTCTTTTAGGCATAAAATCAAAGGTCTGGGGAATTAGCTCAATTTGGAGACTTGTGAACACAAGGGGATACTTTAAAAAAAAAAGGGGGGGGCGGGGGGCAAAGCCAACATGAGGGAAGCTTCCTCCCCACACCCCTGAACAGCAAATTTAGCTAGATTGCAAAATAATCTCCCAAGTGATGGAATTCTCATTTCTGGATTTATTCCTACTTGGGTAGATGAATCAATCAAGTCCCCGGCAGATAGGACTAGTCCTTCCTTAAATTCTGTCAGATTCTTTGTTGAAGGGGAGGGACCTACTTACCATAATTTATGGATCAGAGATAAACCAAAACCGTGGACCCAAATGTAACCAAACTTCAAGGGAATCCCAACTTTTTTATTCAAATCTGTTTCTAGTTTAAGTACAGTAGAACCTCAGAGTTACAAACACCAGAGTTACGAGTTACCACACACCTCATTTGGAACCAGAAGTACACAATTAGGCAGCAGCAGAGACAAAAAAAAAAAAAAAAA
>NW_020664499.1:7754701-7799238 GCF_002925995.2 Terrapene triunguis
CCTGATTTTATAGGGACAGTCCTGATTTTTGGGTCTTTTTTTTTTATGTAGGTTCCTATTACCCCCCACGCTGTCCTGATTTTTCACACTGGCTGTCTGGTCACCCTACAGTCAAGTTTTTATATTTATATTGCACCCGTTGCTCTCCTTTCATTTTAGCATTCAGGAAAAAAAAAGGCAACAATAGACACTCACTAAATACTGAGTCCCTCCCTTATAATCTACGGCACTCTCAAGCATGGCCTCTGACAGAAGAGAGCAACCGAATCCTCCACATGAGAGTGGAGGATCTTTCTGGAAGAAGAAGATTGATGATATGTATATTTTGCCTTTGCTTGCCATGTATTCATGAATTTTGAAGTGCTTTAGAAGCATTAGGACCTGAATCCTTGAGGTGTCTTTTGGGCCCTCTGGAGGGCCACAAATAGCTTAAACGCTGCAAATTTATTGTATTGTGAAGGACAAAAGCAACACATTCCAGCAAAACAGTAATGCATTCACCTCCCTCTATGCTGAAGTCTCTCTGAAGAAGTGGATTTTTGTGTTGGTGTGTGACTAAGGGTATGTCCAGGGCCGGCTCTACTATTTTTGCCGCCCCAAGCAAAAAAAAAAAAAAAAAAGGTGCCCAGACTGTGCCGCCCCAAGAATGGACGGGAGTGCCGCCCCTTAGCATGTGCCGCCCCAGGCACCTGCTTCCTCCGCTGGTGCCTGGAGCCGGCCCTGGGTATGTCTATACTACCTGCCGGATCGGCGGGCAGTGATCGATCCAGCGGGGCACGATTTATCGCATCTAGTCTAGACGCGATAAATTGACCCCCAAGCGCTCTCCCGTGGACTCCGGTACTCCACCAGAGCGAGAGACGCAGGCAGAGTCGACGGGGGAATGTGAGGAGTCAATGGGGGAATGTGAGCAGTTGACTCACCGCAGTGAAGACACCGCGGTGAGTAGATCTAAATACGTCAACTTCAGCTACGTTATTCATGTAGCTGAAGTTGCGTAACTTAGATCAATCTCCTCCCCCTCCCTCCCCCCCCGTGTAGACCAGGTCTTAGATAGTATTATTTCTCTGCACATCCACTGGAGTTACTGCTGAGAGGTTAACATTCTATCCCCAGGAGTCCGTGTCTCCCCCGAAAAGCTTTATTTACCTGGCTACAGATTGTAGAGAGCTGGTGAAATTCAACTCTAGTTCTGGATTTTGCCCTCTTAAAAATGAATAAATTGCACAAACTTCCTTGTGTCAGTGTCCCCCCTGTGAAGCACAAAATAGCTATTGATTTGTGCAATTTTTTGATCTACAATAACAAAAGGAAGAGCCACAACCAGAACTTAGTTGCTGCTTGTGTGTGTGCAAATGTACCTCCTCTCAGGCTAAAATGATTTATATAGATTAATGCTTACCATTCTGTAGCTGTGTTGGTCCCAGGATATTGGAGATAAGGTGGGTGAAGTCATCTCTTTTATTGGACCCACTTCTGTTGGTGAGAGAGACAAAATTTGGCACTGAAGAAGAGCTCTGTGTAGCTCGAAGGCTTCTCTTTCACCAACAGAAGTGAAGATACTACTTCACCTACCTTCTCTCTCCTGTGTGTGTGTGTATATATATATATATAGAGAGAGAGATACATAATATTAAGGCAAACCAGCCAACCAAATGTGAACTCCTCACTGGAGAGCAGTGGGTGTGTCCCATCTGTACTGGCTGCAGCCCAGGTAAAGTCAAGGCAGAAGGATTGGAGGGAGATGGGTCCCCACCATTTAATTCTCCCCTGCACCAAATTATTCTGTTGCTCTTCCCGTGCACACCACCTACAATAACTCTTATTGGTGCTGGCTGGCTGCAGTTAGCAGAATGTGCAGGGGGAGTCGGAGGTGTGGTCACAGTCACTGCTGTGCTTCCTTCTCCTCCTGCCCTGCACAGGCTCTCCTGCCACATACAGAGGGGTAGGGGATGACAGACTGCAAAGGGGTGGGGGAGATGCTGATGGGGGGCAGACAAAGTGGCCTAGAAAACTGGGGGAGGTGGAGAGCACAGAATCTGTAGGCAGACATAAAAATGGACAGAGCCCTAGGGAGGGGGCACACATCCCTGAGAGGGTGGCCCAACTCCATGTATGCCATGCACAATCCCATAGATTCTCACACTGACCTGCACTTCTGGGATAAATGGAGAAATGAGCTCCTCAATGCAGCCACCTCCTTATTCTACACCCTAATTTTAAAATAAAGCAATTTACACCATTGGTCTCCTGCCTTTCCACATCACATCTCCCACTTTTCTCCTGTAATTGCACCTATGGGCTGCAACAGTTCTGGGGACAAAACAGCTGCTGTCTCTGCACAGAGGCCATGCTCTTTGAGATGTAATGGTGCAGTACACAGAAATCAAAGGGGCTGCCGTTTCAAGCGACAGGCACCGCAGACTATCCTGGCTGATTTGTTTGCACTATTTTCTTTTCTGCTTCTTGTGTCTTGACTAGGCTCTGATTCAGCAAAATGAAATATTTGCAGTATTCAGGGAAGTCAAAAGCATTTCTACCAGAGACCTGCTTTTGGAGGAGCTAATTCATACCTGTCCACCCTGACCTCCTCTGACCTTCCAGTTATTAGAATCACTTGGGTACATTTGGAATAATTTGGCTGTCAGTATTGTATGTCACACTATTGGAGTTCTGTTCACAGATTCATAGATTCTAGGACTGGAAGGGACCTCGAGAAGTCATCGAGTCCAGTCCCCTGCCTTCATGGCAGGACCAAATACTGTCTAGACCATCCCGGATAGACATTTATCTAACCTACTCTTAAATATCTCCAGAGATGGAGATTCCACGACCTCCCTAGGCAATTTATTCCAGTGTTTAACCACCCTGACAGTTAGGAACTTTTTCCTAATGTCCAACCTAAACCTCCCTTGCTGCAGTTTAAGCCCATTGCTTCTTGTTCTATCCTTAGAGGCTAAGGTGAACAAGTTTTCTCCCTCCTCCTTATGACACCCTTTTAGATACCTGAAAACTGCTATCATGTCCCCTCTCAGTCTTCTCTTTTCCAAACTAAACAAACTCAGCAAAATTGTTATTGAGTGTAAAGGTTTCTGAAGCCATTGCGGCCTTAAGACTTTTGTCCTTCTCACATACCGCAATACAAATACATCTTGTAGTTGTGCAATAATCCTTAGAGCGTTGCCTCTACTAGAAAGGGTTTGTCAGTATAGCTATGGCTAGCATGCCAAAAAGCTTACCTGTAGCACGCTGATAAATAAGGGGCTAAATCTTGCTGGCCTGTGAGAGCCATTCCTTTAAAGACAATGGAACTATTCACTTTAGTAAGACAAGCAGTGTTTGTTCTGGGATGGTAATTTCACTGAAGGAAATCAGAATGCACTGCAGAACACCTGGAAGGATACCGTAGGATATGTCTGCACTGCAATTAAAGACCCATGGCTAGCCCATGTCTGCAGTGTAGATGTTTGGGCTTGGGCTGGAGCCTGAGCTCTGGGACCCTCTCCCCAATGCTGAACATCTCCACTGCAGTTTTACAGCCCCGCAGCCCAAGCCATCTGACACGGGCCAGCCATGGGTGTTTAATTGCAGGGTAGACATACCTGTAGTGACATTCTTATGTGTTGCTTTCACAATTAGAAATATTGCACAAATGCATGTGCATCTCACTGGCAGCATTCACAGTTACCCCCCTGGGTCTGGAGCAAACACGCTAGCTTATAGCAATTGTTTTATAATGGTGGCTTCACCCGCAAGTCTCTGGATCAGTTGCAGTTTGCTAAACTCTCCTTGGCTGGAGGGCTCCATGTGCTATTGCTACCTAAAGAATCTTGCTCTTTAGGCTGCAAAAACAATGCCAACAGAGTGGGGTTCCCTTAAACAGCAAAGGCAGAAGACCTTGAGCCATGCGCTCTATCCCCACTATCTGTCCAGTCCCTAGAACCTATGGCAAGTCTTTCCAGTGTAGGTTTACCTTCTTTTCATGGTGGTGGTGGTATTTTGTCCATGAAAGTTAAAGGGGCCATAATGATCTTAATGTTCTTACCCCTTTCCTACCTGGGTTCCTAGTGTTGCACCTGCTTCTCCTTCTCCAGTTTTAAGAACTGGAGCCAAACTGAGGGGAAGTGTACGTTAGACTTCTTTGTATGCAGATTCTCTTGGATCCACTTACTGAGGTGCAGGGGAGTCTAAATTTGTGTATTATGTACCTTCATTTGCCCTTTTCTAACATGCAAGTCCCACCACCTGAGAATCTCTCCAGAATTACTTAAGTTCATCTTTGAATGTGGCCGTCTTCTACAACCAGTGGCTACAGAGGCAACTGCTGGAGAAGCTGGACTGCAGCACCTTCCTGGAAATGCAATGGGGAGTGATCTCCCATGTTCACTTTGCCCTCCTGAAATGTTGCTGCTTCCTCTTAGAAAAGGGTTATACCAGAATCTTACTGCACTCGAACCAATAACTGAGGACCTTTTGCGCCTATGGGTGTCTGACATGGAACAGCCATAGCAATTGAGGGTTGTTACCTTGTAAAGAAAAGGAAGGTTGAGGACAGAATAGTTACTGGATGCCAGCACCAAAGGGGCCTTATTTTTCTGTCAGACTTTAGCAGAAGCTGCTCTTGGTACCTTGGTGGTGGTGGTTGGTTGGGGGGGAGATAGAGAATCTGTTGCTTTCTAACTCCTTGGCATCTATAGCAGCACCAGAGGGTAAAAGTCTAAACATATGGTACTAATGTGAGCTTGAAAGGAGAGCAAGATTGAGTTAAGTGTCTGAATTGCACTTTAATTCCGTTATTAGAGCTGGTGCATCTTTTCCCCACCTCTGTTTTCGTAAGGTCCATTTCTTTCCTTCCCACAGCCAAGAGCTACAGTAAACCTCATATAGCAGAGGCAGGAAGGAAGGACCTCGTTATGCTTCTGTTGCCTCATACTTGCTGTGCTGACACTTCTTCTGCACACTGTCACCAGCTTTCTAGAGAACATCTGGTTCTGTTTGCTTCAGCGGCTAAGGATCATACAAATGGCAGAATCCTTAATGAACCTTCCTGCGTTAAACTCTACCCCCCCTCCCGCTCTACTCATAAGCCCGAGCATTACCCATGGCTGAAGCAGCTAATCCAATACTGAGCATTTTTTATTCTTGCGTGCATTATAAACATGAAGTCCAACAACTGTGAGTTGTTTATCCCCACTTAAAATACTGGGCAACCAACTGAGTCAGAAGTCATGACTTGCTCAAGGCCAGAGATGGGATGAAAACTGGAAGTTCACAGCTCCCAGTCCTGTGTTCAGATCATGACCTTGCAACTGTAGCATAGAGAAAAGAGGGGAAACATCCACATATGAATAGCAATTTTTATTGACAGTTTTTACCCCCAAAATACAAACAATAAATTAAACAAAGTAAAATCATTAAATAACAGTTGAGGTTCCAGCCCTCATACAAATATTGTGTCCATAAAACAAAAGCTAGTTAAAAAATAAAATGCACTGGCATACTACGAGTCTTGGGAAAAGAGGTAGCTTCCAAACGTTGACTTAAGAGTGGGGACCAAGTTCTGGCATTTACATCTCTGCAACATACAGGGAGGCAGCATTTGGTCACAGATTTAACGAGTGATTGTGAATCCTTAAATCCTGCCATCAGTCATGACAGAAATGCAGAGATGGCAGGATCAGGCCCTATGGAAGGGACCAAAAATTCCTGAGAGGTGGTCAGAAAGTCAACTTGGATTATTTATAATGACTTGCTTTCTTGCAGTACAGTCCCTAATTAACCTCATTACACCAAAGCACCCTTGTAGGGCTCCTCACACAGGCACAACTCCCGTTGACATCCATGAACATTCAGCCTGTCTAAGGAGTACAGGATTGAGCCTATGTCCCATAAATTGCTTCACTACCTTTGTTCTAAGATGAGTGACGTTTGTGTGGCATTTTTCTTGTTTTGTTTGTGTTGGTTTTTGTCTAATCAGAACTGCAGTCAGCCCATGGCAATGCATTGATAAAAAATTCTCTCTCGTTCACTAGCAGCAGGCACTCACTGCGTAGGGTTCCTGCTGCCTAGTGATTTGTATCCTGATATTCCTCAGAATGTTAAAATTAAACAACTGTTCATTTAGGCCAAATATTTACAAAATACACACTTAAAAAAAGAACAACTTACAATTTAAAACCAATAACTGGGTGGTTGATAAAACTTGTGTAGGTACTTATAAAAGTGACTAATAGTGATTCAGATATAAAATAGGGAGACAACGTGACATGTACAGTATCTTGACTGGAAATATGCATTTCAATGTTAAATATTTGAGTCTTCCATGGAAAGACTTTCAGGTACTCCATGCAGTGGCCAATGGAGATACAGATTATCTGTCTGCTTCAGATACCCTGCTATGAATGTTGAAAACAAACCACATAGGCATTTAAATTGAAGACCCGAGAGACAAACATGCACAAATCAACTCCAAACTAACATTCAGGGTTTCAATGTACTGCATCGATATGTGGCTCAGTTCCAGTTATTTGAAATGAATGCTCTAGACTTCCTGCTTTGGGTCCAGGCCTTGAGGAAAGGTCACTTTCATTTAGGGAGGCTACGGCTTTTGAAATTGACTCCCTTCATGTGGGACTCAATCCAAGAAAGGTATTTAGTGACTCTGGTGTAGACGCCGGGCCTCTTTTCTTTAGCACAGTCATCTCCCCAGCTGACGATCCCATACAGAGACATCCTGCCATTGTGCTCGCAGACCAGTGGTCCACCAGAATCTCCCTGACAATGCAAATAAAAAAGATCACAATCTGATTTTTGAGGATACTGGAAAGCTAGGATAGACTGCTCAAGTAGCTTTTATGGTCAGCATTATATTTGTAAGGGAAGAGGCAGCCCCCTCAATGGGCTAGAGGGGAATGAGTTATATTACATGAAGTCCTCTGTCTGGTATCATTAGATTAGTACATGGAGCATTCTTGTTATAGAAGGCCTAAGCCAGGATGTCTTGAAGGATCAGAAGCCATTCCCCTTCCACCCTCACTTGGAAAAAGAGAAATAAATGTTCAAGTGTCTGCCCATAAGAGAATTTTAGTGCTAATGGCAAGTCCTGTTCCCTCCTCCTCCAAGTCCGTGCATAGCCTGGTTCACGGTGTGAGGGTGGAGTGGAACAGAGCAGGATTTGAGGAACCTGTGCAATGTATCTGCATCTCCTCCAGGCTGTGGAGACCAGCTCTGCTATAGTTCTTTTCACATCCATGCACAGCTGGTTAAATGAAACTAGAGTAAACTGGGGAAGAGCAAGGGCAGATCCACTGCTGTGTACATCCACCCACTGCTGTGTACATCCACCCACTGCTGTTCCAACAGAGTGGCCATGCAGTAGCTGCAGAAGCTGTTACAGCCCTAGGCCATGAAACAGCACTGCTGCTCCTTCACAAGCTGGAAGGAGGTGGGGGGTGGGGGGAAAGATTGCTGCTCCTCCATCACCAGCAGAATATTTTCTGTATCACACCTGGCTACAACAGGGTGAACTCCGCTGAATAACTGAGTTCTTGTTCAAAAAGTGACCCACAATCCCTCTCTGCAAGGCCAGTGGACTTCAAAGATTCCAACTATGTACCATTAACACAGACCATGTGGATTATTTTAGAGAAACTCTGTCAGCAAATGGTTTTAAAATAAAATGTAAGCATTCCTACCTTGCATGCATCAGACTTCCACTGCACATCCCCAGCACAGACCATGTTGTCATTCACCCTGGTTTGGTCATAGTATTCGTCCCGGCACAATGACTGTGATATTAAGTTCACGTTGGCTGTCTTCAATATTTTGGAATAGTAAATATTCCCTGCAAACAAGAGGAGCTTGATTAGATTGGCTTTCCCCCACAAACCCTCATGCTGTTACGTTCCCTCTTCATGCAGCAGAAGAAGTTAACTTGTCCACACAAAATATCAGTTTTGAGAGTACTACATCTTTGTTATACAACAAATGTTTTTATTTTTACTTTTAGTAGATGAATGAGGTGCAAAATGTATTGTTTCCATTAGAATTTTCTGATTCTCAAACAGACACAGGGCTTGATAACTTCTTAGTGGAGCCAAACCTGAAGTCTTTATTCATGCAGAAGACCAATCTAACTTTCAACTCTTGTCTGCAGCAGGAATGGAAGACGAGGCATGCTTTGTGTCTCTTGTATTAATTTGTGTAGTTTTATAGAGGTGTGAGGTAATTTTGGTAAGAGTTCTTCCTAGAACTGGGGCATATCAAGGGAAATTGACATGGAGAGTCAGAGATGGTGCTGGGATTCAGATTCCCAAAAGAAAGTGTGTGGCATAAAAGGAGGAAGACACTATTGAATTGTTGGCACGATGGGGCACATCAAAGCAGCCAATCTGCACGATTCATTGACTTGCGTAAATGTGATTGTTTCATCTGAGTTTGGTGGGTCTCAGTGGACACTGGTAGCACTGCATGGCTTTCTTTTAAAACTCCTATAACATACACAAGCTGTGCTGCCCCAGACATGTGCTTCTTCTGCACTGCAGCAAGCTGCAGTTGTTATAGGGTGGAATTTTTAAAGGCGCCCAAGGGAGTTAGGTACCCAGTGAGAGATGAGCTCCATTCTCTTAGGCCCTTTGAAAATCCCCAGCCACTGCTCTTCATATAGTCACCTTCTGTCTCCTGGTTTTAAGATTTTTATACTTCTCTTCTAGTACCTATGTTTTGTTCCTCATTCCTGCCGAGGTTTTAAAGAAGGATTCTCCCAAGAATAAAAGTGCCCAAGAACAACTGGTGCTAGAGATTTCAGGAGAGGGATGGAAACCTATCCGGGTAGAGGGGAGAGATCACACAGTGTATGGATAACTGCAACAGGAGAGGGTGTGAAGAAGAAAGCTACTGATTGTTGGGGGAAAGTCGGACTACTCAGAAGGACTGTGGTTCCAAACACATGAATTAAAATCTATTTTGGAGACTGCTTAGTTTTAATACACCATGCTCAGGTCACATTGACTTGTCCTATCATTCTCAAGACAAAAAAAATCCCCTCACCTACGCTTCTAATTTGTATTAAAAAATGAACTTTAGTCAATTCCCCCCCATAGCACAGTGCCTAGCTTTGTATACTGGGCAGACTTGAGTTGCTATGATGAAAAGCTGAAGTATAGAAGATTCCCAAGTTTGACTAGCCGTATATGCCCTCATTCTATCAGTATACATTTAAGATGATATTCACTTACAGTTGTCTTCTTTCCCATAGCCAGAAACTTCACACTGGGAATTGTCCCTCAGTACTAGGTTTTCAGACGGTAAACAGATAGTTTTGACATATTCAGACTCTGCTGCACAGTGTCCGGAAGCAGACTTTATTTTCATGAGAGCTACATAAAAATCAAAGTGGTTACAGTTAATATTGTAAAGTCGGAAAATTATCAGCTGGAACGATAACTTTCCAACAAATGTTGTAATTCACATGCATTCTATCACACACCTGGGGCCTGATTCTGAGGTCCTTACTTAGAAAGACTATTATTTTAGTCACACAGATCTTTGCCAAATTTAAATTGGCAAGTTTTTCACCCTTTAATTTCATCCATCTGAGTGACAGTGAATGAAAAAACTGCAGTGAGTCTTCTCTTGAGTGAGACGTTAATCCCCAGGTGCTCCTTTCAGCATTTTGTAAGAGCACAGCTCCCTGACTTGAGTGGGGATGGCATCTACTGTCCCTCCAGCTGAGGGTCTGTGGAAGAGGATGTGCTATGTTGCACTACAGCACTCAGCCACTAGATGCTGCCTTCAGATTTAAACATTGGTTGAAACTTCAGCTGTTTTGAGCCTAGATCTGTGAAAACAAGGTGTCTGTCTTTTCTAATGGGTAATTGGAGGAAGGATGATGGAGTTGAGGGTAGCAGGTGAAAACTAGCAAGTCTGTATTGCATACAATGGAAATAGAAACGTAAAGTCTGTATTTTGTGGGGGGAGAGGGCAATATGAAATCCATTTTGATCTACAGTCTTGGAAAGTGCCATGTAATGATACTTATCATTTACATTCCACTTCACATCTTCAAAGTGCTTTACAAACACTGACTTGCCCAAGAGGGAATTCTAGCCAAAACCAGGCCTAGTTATCAGGAGTGCCTGGCTCCTAGCATCCCCCTATTCCAACTACTAGATATTGCTTCTTTCTGCATCAGTACCCCTATTACAGCAGTGTACTTCATATGTGCTCAGGATTATAAAGATGTATTTTGGACACCACTTACCAATATCATTAGTGAAGTCACCTCTTTCATCTGAATATTCATGATGTTTGATGATTCTTTCCACCTGAAATGTTTGTTCTTTGTCATCATTAGCATCCAGCTTGGACTTTCCAAGAACAACTGTGTAGCCTGATGAATCCGTTCCTCTGGGAAGAAAGTAAATAAATGAGCCATGAAGACTATCGGGTTTCTGAGAGCAAGGACAGGTTTTGTTGTTTTGTTTTTTTAAAAATAATTTGGTTCATAATGTGAACAACATCTTAGAGTCCTGTGAACTTCTCCCTTCTCATTCCCTGTTTCAAAAGTCTTGTGTCAACTACAGCAACTGTTAATGTAGAAAAGTGAAGGTAGGCAGCTTTGAGAGTCTGAGCCTAATCACTTTTCTATTGGATTTGGGCTCCTGATTCCCTAGTTTAAAATGAATGGAAACTGGGTGTCCAAATCTCTTCAACTACTTAGAAAAACCTCCGCTGGAATGTATTTCTAGCTGGCTCTCTTGTTTCCAGCTGGTTCTATAGGTGTCCAGGGCTTTCTGGGCAATGACACCTCTTGAAGCTGTTAGAATTCAGGGGAAAGTCAGCTTTCCACAATCGCCAAATGTTCTGTGCAGGAGGTAAGCGGACCCCAGTCAGAGAACAAGTTCTGAGTTTGGGAAAACAGCTGAGCTAGAACAAAATCCTGACTGTAAGGGGGGGATAAATTGCTATCTGAATTTGTTTTAAACTTCACCCTCAGAGCTCCGCTTTCTAGCAAAATATCTCCCTTTTGCTAAGAGGTTTCTAATGGCTTCTAATGGCTTCACCTTCTCCCTGCTCTGCTTAAAGAAAAGTACAGTCCTGCTGTGGCTGAGTTACATGTGTGTGGTTTTTAGTCATGGGGCATTGCCCAAAGGAACAAAGCAAAAATAAATCGGCAGTAGACACAGGAGGGGTAATGAGTGCTTACAGTTGGGAGAAGCAGTGTGCGGCGGTAAGCACCCAGCAAGGGTCAATGAGGCTGCCACCACACACAAATTTGTTCTGCTCCATTTTCCTTGAATAATGGAAGATGGTGGCTATCCAAGGCTGAGACTCAATAGTTGCAATGCTCCCGCCAACGATCTTGAAGTACTTGCTGGAGCTTCTCTGGCCACACGTGGGTTCTGTGAAAGGAAAGGAAAAACTTGTTGGAGGTGTGCTCAGATAGAGTGCACTCATAGTATGATAAGTGAGCACCAAAATTAGCTTAAATACCACTACGTCTGTCCAACAAATCTTCCAGAAAATGTGTTGTGATGTTCTCATTCAGTCACACCATCTAGCCCTTAAGAGCATGTACAATTCGAAATGGTGGATATTATGGGTTGAATCCTACTCAGAGATAATCTATGGAAGCTAGTGGTGCTGCAGAAGTGCAATGGAGAAGAATTTGGCCCCCAGTTGTAGTAGGGGCCTCCAGTTTGAAATTCACTGTGTACTGTGAAAAGGTGCCTTAAAAACTAAAGGATCCCTCCTGCTCCTCTGTTTCGCACTCAACATATCTTGTACCGTTCTTTTGTAGAAGTCTGGGGGTTACAGTCAACTTCAAATCTCCAAGTGATTTTCAAGTAAATCCTAACTTACCTCTTTCTGTGTGACACAGTTGTATGTCACAGTCTGTTTTCAAAGTCCGATATCCGCTCTTAATGTAACACCAGGGCTTAGCTTTTCCGTCTGGGTTTCTGGAAAATGAGGGAGACATGCTTTTTGTAAACAGTGCTTCTAAGTGCTAGTGACTCAATAAAATCTGAATTCCCCCTTAAGAGGGTTGTCAGGGGTCTTCTATTGTCAACGTGTCAAAGAAGTATATTTGCAGAAGGACAAAAGCAAATATTTTATGCATAAAACCTGCAGCTCATCCATATTATTTGCTGCACTGGTACTTCTTTATAAGGCTCTTGAAGGAAGGGCTCAAGACAGCAAAGTACAGAGAGCACCCAAATACCATTAATTTTAGTGGAAAAATAAGGGGGCTAGGCACCTTGGAGGACCAAGTCCAAATTTTAGCAAGCAGTCTTGGAAACTCCTGGCACTCCACTGAATGCATCCTGTCACTCCAGGTGCTCTGGGGAATAGCCAGCCCAACAGGTGTGAGAGCTTTAGGAATTACCTGCAGTAGTTGTGTTTCCCCAGTCCAAGCTGCAGGGCATTTCTCACACCAGCATGGTAATCCCTCCTAATTAGTGAAGGGAAGTCCCACGATAAGCATTCTTCGTTTTTCTCATTCTTTGACACAGTCCCTCTGTAGTCCTGACCATTCTCAGTATAGCATTGGCTTTCAGTGTCTGAAATATGAACACAAAGTTGGCAGCATATTCTGGATTGTTCACAGTATTCCACAGTGGAAAGAAGCCAGGTGGTTCCATTCTAATGAAAAGCAGGATGAGATTCCTGTCACTGACACACTTGCCAACAGACAGGTCAGTATGTGGACTGGAATGTCACTTTGTTGCTGTGTTCGACACATGTAGCTCTTAGACTAAATGTACATGTGTTTTGGTTCTCCCGAAAATACACAACAATCATGTCTTGAATCAAATCTGTCACCTTTTATGTAAGGATCTCGGCATATTTCACAATCTAAGTCTCATACTACTTCTGGAGAAGAATGTAAAACAAACCAACTGTATTTTACAAACTAGTAAACTGAATTAGAGAGGTTGTGACCTTCTCAAGATTAGCTAGTGACAGAGTAGAGAATAGAACCCGGAGTCCTGGTTGTCTTTTTCCTAATATTTAGGCATTGCTCCTTCCCCTTATGCATTAATACAAGTTAAGAAATATCCATTTGTGTTTCTATCAATGGTACTTTCATTTCTATTGGTGCATAGAAACTGAGATTAGAAACACCTTAAATTTAGAAAATGGGCAGTAGGGGAGGGAAGGAGGTGGAATATAGAATGGGAGAGGAACCACTGTACCATACCTATTTCACAGTGCTGTCCATTGAATCCTTTTGGACATAAGCAACGGTTAATCCGGGAAAAGAGTTGATAGGAAATGCAGGTTCCTCCATTTACACAGTTACAATCTGCAAGCAAAAGACACCAATAACCAAAGTTATAAATCCTTCAGTAGATCCATAAAGTGAAGGATAGTTGATGCATGTTTAGTATGTAACTAGTCCAAAGGAATTTTGTTGTCTAGTATGTGTTGTGTGATTATTGTGCATGGAGTGTATTTTGGCCACAGATTTTAGAGAGACAGAAATAGCAATAGCAAGTATTTACCTTGATGTCTTGATTTATGTTTGCTTGATAGTATGTGCCGCTGCTGCCTGGTCAAAGCCTAAGGGGGGGAAATACAAATTTGTTTATTTTTTTAAGGAAAGTTTCTTACAGATTGTTCCTTTTTTTTATGTGCTCACTTTTGTCTGTTTCTGGAGTATACACAGACAGGCCCTAGCTCTGTTCCTTCCAGCATGCCTGCAACCCTAATGACTTTGTTAGTGTTAAATGCATGCAACTGACAGCAGAATTTGGGGCATTCAGTGCAGTCCAGGTAGGATGAGTGGGGATATAGTGAAAGTCTACTGCAATAAAGTAGAATGCAAACACCCAACTGCTTCAGTGTACCAAATCAACATTTCTTTTGCAGTTCTGCTAAGAAGGCCAAAGTTGCCTCAGAAACCAAGCCTATATGACTAGACAGTGAGCAAAGGGTCATTGGGGAAATCCACCTCCTTCCCATCCACCTACACCAGACAGTGGAATAAAGGCACAGGACTCATCCACCACTGCAGCCCTTTGCTTTTGGTAACCCTGCTGCTGATGCATCCTTGCTCTATGGTAGTGATGGCCAATGGATCTATACAGCAGTAGTTCTACTTGTCCTGTGTTCCAGATCCTGACTCTGCCTGGCACATTGGAACTATACTGCAGGCAGGGGCCTCTGCTCTAAAGCTGGAGAAGACAGGATTAGATTCCTAGTACACTGCCCCTTGGAGTGAAGGGGATTGGTCAGTGCAAAAGCAGGACTTGGCTACAGAAAGCTTCTGCTGCATCCGTGTGCATGGACAGCATTGCCTTATGTGATACAAACTGATAGGAGCCAAAATATCCAAAATCAGAGTGGGGGTTGCGGGGGATGGGGGGCATTCAAATAAAGACTAATATTCTGCATTAAATCTCTGCTAATTCCTAGTACTTGACGTCCTGCATTGCGCTAGAATTAAGAAGAAAAAAACGTTAAGAGCAAAAATGTCAGAGGCTGTTGCTCTCTCCATCCTGTCTAATCCCCATCTAAATTCTCTCCAGGAAACCACCTTAGTTTTTCCTCTATATCCATAGTAGGCAGTAGAATCGTAGGTGACAACTACAGGAAAGAAGGTTCAAACCACAGTTATCATAGAAAAAAGCCTGGTGCATACATGTGGCAGAAAGCAGGATGGTAATAATAGGCCTAGTTCAGTGATGAAAGGGGAAGCTTTTATCATATGGTCAAAAATGGAAATAAACAGGATCTGTGCTGAATGGGTGGCTGTGCTTGTTGCGAAACTTACAGATTCTAGGCTTGTGACGAGTGCCCCCAGCATAACTGAGATAATGATGAATAACTTCATGGCGTTGGGTAAGTTGTGACTTGGTTGGTTCCTCTTCTACCTGCAGTATTTCTGCTTCTGAAAATAAAAGAGGAACTTAAAGTGGTGTTGTGTCTTGGAGTGCTAGGTTACAGTTGTTCATCCAGCAGCTTGAACTTCAGCATGAACCACAGTACGCTTAGGAGAAGGAATAAAGAATAAGTTGCATGGACTATTTGCCCTTCTTTCCTATGAACTAAAAGAGAGCTGGTTGTCTGAACCTGGTCTCAAACTCGTTTTAAAGGATAGATTCCCTGTAGATTTATTTTGCTAATGCTCCTTAACACCTTTCCTGGAGCTAGAAAGCTTTTGTTTCTTGAGACCTCTATCCTAGCAGTTGGAACTGGAAGCTGGGCAAGTCTAAACAGACCCACTCTTGTGTGTGAAGACTTGTACATTCATGGGTGAAACACAAGGACAAATCCTGCTCTAAGTTAAGGATTTGCTTGCAACCTTCACCTCGAATCACCCGACCATGGTCAGTTCAGTAACATTATTTCGCATCCTTCTCCTTGGTGCAAATTTAAAACTACTCATCTGTATAAACTCAAGTAAAAGAGTAGAGGGGCTCAGGAGGTGGAGAGCTCCCCTTTTTAACCACAACTGCAGAAAAGAGCCACCAATACAGAATTCAGTGACAGTGTTGTTTGGTTGCTGTCCAACTGTGGTTGCCTAGTCTCAATGGGTGTTTAATAGTTCATGGCCATATTTTCAAAGTGCTCGGCACCCAAAATTGCAGCTGCAGTCTCAGGAGAGCTCAGCTCCCATTTAAATAGCTAATTTGTTCTCAGTCAGAGCTGCTGAGCACTCTGGAAAACCCGGCTTCTTCAGGTAGGTGCCTGTATAGGATTCTTTTCAAAATCTAGCCTTTTTCTCCACCTTCCCCCATTTATTTACAGTATAAAAAGTTGGCAAATAAGAGACGGGGGGCATATTCTGCCTTGGTTCTGCACATGCAGTTGCCACTGACAGCCAGAGGAGTTGTGCATGTACAGCAAAGGCAGCATAGCATGTTAATAGTAATCTGCCTATAGGTGACTAGTTAAAAAAAACAAACAAACAAATTGGTTTACAAAACATGATGGAAGAAGGGAAAAAAATGATCATAAAATGGCTGTTTTCACCATTCTAAAGAAAATCAGCACAGCTAATTGGAATGTTTTTCCTCCCCCCTGCAATCAGACATTACATGCCCCAAAATCCAAAACAGGGGCATATATCTAAAAGTAAAAATGTCTAGAGTACCTTAAGTATAAGAAGCACCAGTATACTACTGCAAGAAATAAATCATTCCTCAGGTAGCTGGACAAATACACGTTTTTCAAATCCATTTTAGATTGCAGAAAACTTATTGTTCTGTTTACAAACAATATTTGTATTGAACTAGCTGACTGCAATTCTTAACAAGTTTAAAATGAAACATCAGTCATTGATATTCCAACATTAATTTTCCAAGCTCAGTTCTTTAGAACCCCAAATCATAAAATCTTGCAGGCTGCAGTGATAGATATTTTAAAGTTGAATTATATGATGTTTGGAATGGGAACTAGCAATTGAAATGAACCTTTCAAATTGCTAAAAATATAACTTACGCCTGTGGGTTTTAAAAAAACAGCCACTCAGTTCCAACTGGCATGGCACGCTGCATGTGTGTTTATAAAATACAGTTAGATTGTAAAGGCATTGCACTTACCACTCCACTAACAATGCGGAAGGCTTGCAGTGTTCTGTGCTGTCTCAGCAGCAGGTTTAGTCTTGTTAGGTCCTTTAGCAATCTGAGCCCTGTGCTCGGTTTCTCACTGTTCTGCAGAGGAAGTGCATCTCTATATAAACCCTTAGCCTGAAAGATGATTGGCTGGCTCCAACTAGCATTCCAGCCCAATGACAAGATTGATACCGGTTAAGGTTGTCTCAAGCTTTGCACCCTTGGGAGAATTTTTTTTAGAAAAGAGGTCACTTAACTCTTTTCAAACAAAAACCTATCAGAATGACTCAGGGGGGGAATTCTAATCTCTTCCTACTGTAGTTTCACTGCAAATCATTTATAATCTAACAGTTAAATGTAGTCTGAGTTAGCTCTTTGTAGAGTTCCTTATCTTAATGTGTCCTCCTGGCAGTCAATAATCCTTACAGCAGTATCTAAATATGGGCGAGGCTTTTGATAAGGGAGGAAATGCATTATTTGTGTTGTAATAGCACCTAGTGATTTATTTTTGTATATTTTATATATTTTTATGTAAGTTTATATAGCACCGTCTATACTGAAGGATGCCACTGCTTTACCATCTGAGTTCAGTTAGGGCACACCTGTAGACTAGGGCAGAATTTGACCCTATATATTAGGGACATAATATAGCCACCACTTAGGGATGAAGGGCACATGTTGTGCACCAACAGAACTACACAAAGCTTTTAGAACAGTGAATCAAGAATACCGTCTCTAGATGAAACTCAAGAGGTAATTTTGAATTAGCAGAATATTCTACCCCAGCTGCAATTTGGCTAGAACACAGGATTCGGGGAGTGGGGATCAATTGTTGTTCTATTGAAAGTGATTTGCCCATTACTACGTGGCACCCTCTATTCCTGAGAAATATTCTATGGGATCTTTCTAATAATCAAAGGATTTCAGAGGTTCAGTTTTGTCAAATCTGAAAGAACATTCAAGAACATGGGTGTTTCTTTAGGTGTTAGACTGGCTATGAATCCTAAGATATTGCATCTAAGAAAGCTGGCCCATATGAACATCCGTGCTTGAAAAGGGACTTGTCTGTTACTAACTGACCAGTCGAATTTGGGCAACATCCTACATATGTCTGGTCTGAAAGATAGATGGAAGTCAAGGATATTGATCGAACATCCCTGGCAGAGCTGCTGTTTGGTGACAGCAGGGGAATGGTTGGAATAATGAGGAGGGCTTGGGCTCTCCAATTATCTATTTTGAAAAAAATCGCTCCCTCAAATATTTTCCCACCTTATGTTGTGACTTTGTAGTGGGATGGTGAATGGCAACAACACCAGCACATAATAATATTGTGCAACAATGTAATGACATGGAACAACATAGAACTTCTCTGACTTCTATATCTCCTTCTCCCCTCAGTTGGAGCTTGTAGAGGGATTACTTATGCTCTCAAATCCTATACTCTGTTTATGCAGCCAGGGCTAGTTCTAGTTCTGCTAGTATTAGAACAGGTCATTCATTTGATGAAAGCAAGTTGAGTTTATGGTTACTGTATCGAGAGGGGATGAAAATAGATTAACTTGGAAGCCCCAAATTGAGGGTGAGTAGAAAACCAACCACGGCCTTTCAGCTTCATTAGAACCACTCATTTTTCTTGCCATGGTGATTTAACGTAATCATTTGAAGAATAGTCCATCTTGGAAATCCATGATTGAGCTACCAAAAGTAGAAAATGGCTTCAACAGGGCTTTATAGGGTGTAAGTCAGCAAAGCCCTTGCTCTAGATTTTTAAGGAAACCCAGAAGATTGGGTCACTTGCTGACTTTTAATATGCCATTTGCACAGATGAGACTGGAAGCAGATTGCTCAGACAGTAGAAAAAGGAAGAAATGGGACCTTAATTAAAAGCCTTTGATGAAATCATTTTTGCCTTCTTCACTATTACACACCTGATGGACTGCTTCAGATCCCTGCTACAGTCCCTGAGCTAAATCCATCCCTCGTGTAAAACCTCTGTGGCCAATGAAATTACAGGAGGGATGAATTTGTCCCCTTATAGCATATGCCCACACATCATGAACTACCCACAAGCACTGAACTACACTTCAGCTACATCACTCCAAACCACTTGTTCTTTTTGTCGATAAAAAGGGCTAAATGCTGCTGTAGTGTTATATTAGTTTCCCTTCCCTTTTCTAACTGTTTAGTTAGAAATAGTTCAGAAATGGGCTAAATTATGCTGTAGATTTTTCCCCCCGTTTCCCCTAAATTCTACTTGTTTGCAACATCTCATCCCCTCAGTCAGGGAAAATATTGGCATCAATATTCTGGTCATCCCCCCAGTCAGGGAAAATATTGGCATCAATGTTCTGGAGTTAAAAACCTTCATAATCTGCCTTTGAGTGCAGCATGCAGCAGAATCCTAGCGTTCCACACTTCAGCCGTTTTGTCCCATGCTGCACTGGCTTGTGTAACACGTTGACAGCCATGACAGTGGACGGAAACCTCGGCTGAGGAGATGCAGCGAAGAGGCCACATCATGAGGAGGTTCTGGCCCACTGTCTCTCCATTTGAGACATACTGGGCAACATTCACCCCACAGTAAAGGCTTGACAAGGCCTTCTGCATCACAATAACCCCCTCTCAAGTCCTTCGAACCAAATCCTCATGCCTGAATAGTTGAGTAAATGGTGCTGGGGAATGAGGCTGTAGTGGGAGAAGCTCTGTGCACCCATTATGCACCTGGCTAAGGGGCAGAGATCGGGAGGAGGTGCACTGTGGCAGTTCTGGCCTTGCCACCAAGTGCTGATGCACAGGGAGAACCCCACAGTAGGGATCTGTGTTGCACAGGGGTGGGAGTGCACAGCTCCCCAGAGGCTGGACCTGTTCTGCTGCCACAGGACCTTCTGCAGGTACGGAGGCAGGATTTGGCCATTATCATTTGCCTTAAGTGATGGGGAGGCCTTGCCTGTGACCTCTGCATAGGGTTGATTTTTCACTCAGCAAGTCTGATACAAAGGCTGTGATGGGACAGAAAAATAAGGGAAGCCTTCAGAATTCCAAATCTGAGTTATCTGGGAGCAATAGCGAGGGAATGAAAGGCTGCTGAAGAGATCACCAAAGAACTAAATCCACACTGAGCTGATGTGCTCAGGAAAGACTTTGACTAAAGACTGAGAAGTCATGTAGCTGAAGAAGGAATCTACAGTACTATGCGGAGATTGAGATCGGTGACCTGTGAGCAAGTCTTGCTCTCTGGCCTGCTGCTTCCTGTATGACACTACATTGTTCACGATCTGTGCTACGTGTCTGACTGTTTTTTAAAAAGCATGGGCTCGATTATCTAGTAGTATGGATTTGAGAGAGATTGTAAAGGCAATAGATCTCCATTTGCTTTCATTTCCCTGTGTGAGAGCCTGGGGATTGTTTGTTTAGGATGTTCTTTTTCACAAGTGATAGTCAGATATTAAAATCAGGAAGAAATAAAACGCATTCACCATACACTTGTTCTTGTGGACTCTATTTAAAGCCCAAAAGATAGCGCTATCAAATAGTTAAGTAAACCGTTTGAGCATTATCTAAAAAATAGAAACTTTTCATGGAACTGAAGTTCTAGCCTGAAAAGTGCCTCTTAAAAATGGTGTCGTAAGTTCCAGGTTTAGCATCTCAGGCCCTGATTCAGTGAGGAACTTTGGCACATGTGTGAAGTGAATAACACTTAAATCCTTAAAGTTACATACGTGCTTAGGGTCTTTGCTGAATCAAAGTCTCAGTGATTCCAAATCAAGGCTCCAATCCTGCAACTGCAGCTGCATGGACAAATCCTTCCGCAGCACCCCACTGAACCTAGCAGGGTTGTACAGCTGCAGCAGGCTCGCTATATGGATGCAGTTGCAGGACCAGGGCTCCGTATTTGCTCTATTACGGGCTTGATTCTGATTTCTCTAATTCTGGCTTTACGATGTTGTAACTCTATTGATTCAGTGGAGTAGCTCATGATTTACACCTGGTATAACTGAGATCAGAATCAGTCCCACAACTATAAAACATTGTTTGTTGTGGTTTTGAACAAACTCAAACTCATCTTGGAATATGAAAGTCAAACTGGGTTCTTCCCTGCTCATGGCCCATAGAAATTCTACAAGTCTAAGTATGCCTTCCATCAGCTATCTGTAAAACTCGGCTGTCTTCTACACAGTTACATGAATGCAACTGAGCATTGGATATAGCCTGGCACCTGACACTTAGCTAACCATTCTGAGGATGTGCAAGCCAAGGTGGAGTCCAGCTTATTCTCCTGTAAACTGTAGTCTCTTCAGAATTCACTGGAGTAAAAAAGGTAAAAAACCAAACAAGCATGGTTTTTGTCAGTGAATTAAGCTGCTCTGATGCTGAACACATAAATACATACAGACAGCAGATTTCCTGAACCTGTTCTGTTTTTACAGTAGAACTACACTTTAAAATTAACCGATAATGGGTTATGCTAAAATACAGGGGAATGGATTTCAAGATACTCGGTTTTAGTCTTAGTGGTACATGTGTAAAGGAATTTGCTACTACAGACACTTTTTTAGAATATTCTAGCTGAAAGTTCAAACACTTGGGCACCTGTCCAGTAAACCATTTCATTTTCTCCCTTTATCAGTGAAGTTTATTTTTCAAATCAGGTGACCTCTGGCTCTTACAAGAAGGACAATTAAGTTTTAATAAACCGGTAAAGTTTGCAATACTAAAGAGGATGATAACTTAAACAAATATATGTGATTTTCCTTTTTAACTGTTACACTCAAACTACAGCTCATCTGTAGTTGTCAGGAATTTCCAAAGATGTTGATTTTTAAGTAAACGTGAATCATAAAAATTCTCATGCTTTAATGACTCCAGATTACTTGTCAGTTGTTTGTCGTGTTAATCAAGGAGTGATGATGATGATCTCATTTCCTTTAGGTATAATTCTGCTGCTCAGGTTGTGTTTTTTAAACAAACTGTCTTCCTGTCCTGCACTTAGCCTGCTTAGTGCTGTTTCAATGATCTTTTTTATTCCTGTTGGTGAAAGTAGCAGAGTTTATCAGCTGTAGGTCCCTTGCCGCTCTTGGGAAGCTGGTTGAGGTTGCATGTTTCTCCGTGAATAGCTGTAATAGTCTGCTTTTTTCCCCTGAACAAATGCCAATGTAATCAGCCTTAAAAACTTGCTTCACTCGAATCCAGAAACCAACGACTGTTTGCTCAGCTATTCTAGTGCAGTGACCAGATAGGAACGGGGCTTCAAAAATCAAAACAATATAATCCTGCTCAAGTACAGTGTTGCTAGACACGTCAGCTGGAATTTTCAAAGACGCTGAAAGGATTAGGAACCCAGTTCCTTTGGAAGAAGTTGGGTGCCTAACTTCCTTGGGAAACCTTTGAAAATAAATCCCAGCCATCATTCTGATCTTATTCATTCTGCCTTGGAGCTTGGGTGTATAAAGTGGGTATCTGAGGTGCAGTTTTTCTTCCTTGTTTTTCAGTATAGTGTTGCTGTGTGCTCTCACACTGCTGCCTGTTTTGCCCCAGAAGTGGCTGCATTGGTTGGTTGCTACATTGGTGCACAGTATGTCTATCTTTAGCCTATGGTGTGTGGATTGTGACAGATGCCCAAAGCAGATTCGGTCTGTATACACTTCCAAGCCTCTCTGGGGTTGATTGGGTTTGCTTAGATGCCTGAAAATGTGCAGAGCTCCTGGGATAGTCAGCTGTCACTTGTTTCTGTGCATACTGTGAAGAGCCAATTAATGTCTAAAATCTGAAGTGCAGATGTTGGATCCAGTTATGAAACATCCCAAAATGTCTGCTTGTGTGCAGGCATGGGCCCATTGGGGGTGAGAGCCCCATTTTGACTCTCTGAGGCCAGAAGGCAAACAAGACAAGCAGAAACACAGAGAGAGTCTTTTGGTGAGTCAGCTGTCCTGCTAATGCTGACTGTAAACTCTGTAAGTCAGTTTTTCAAGGGAATGCTATGTTTGCATACCCTATACTGCTCTGAAAAAAGCACACTGAAACCAAACATTTGGAAACGTACAGGAGTTTCACAGAAAGAGCTGATGGGGAGCATTGTTTATGCAGTGTTTCAGCCAATCAGAAAGCTGTAACCTGCACTGAAAATGACATATTGGGTCAGAACCAGATGCCAATTTACTTCTCCATCCCCCAAATTGTTGATACTGAGGCATCTCCATTCTGAGACCATTGCAGCAGGAACAAGAGAGATTAGTGAAAGATGAGAAGCAAACAAACCCCCAGGGTGAGATCTATAAGGCAAGTCCTAGTGGTAATATAACTGGGGAGGCAGCCTAACTCCAGCTGTTCTTGCTATACGGCCACTGGGCACTGTTCTCTTCAAGGGAGCCCCACCCGGAAAAGCCATTAGAGACTCCATTTCTCCCTGCTTGCCCATGCAGCAGGCCCTCACACAGCAAAGGACCACAAATGCCTAAACTAACCTAGGCTGGTCTGCCCACAGGGAAGGAAGCACTGACCTTGTGGGCTACCTAGCCAAGCAGCACCAACACCAGAGCGGGTGTCCTGGTGGAGAGGCAGCTTCACAAGTATGAATAGCTCCTACCTTTGCTGGCGAAGTATCTTTTTTCAGAAGCCTTTGCTGACCTGTGGGGAGGAAAGAGTGTGGTTGTTAGCTCTTACACCTCCACCCACTTAGGTGGAATTCAGAGTTGTAATAGCAGCCTCCAGGAGAGACTTGTCTGCCCTGAGGGCAGGAGTTGGTGTGTGTTAATTCTTCCCAGCTGGCTTGATCTGCAGAGCTCTGTCAGCAGCTGCAGACTGGAACTGGATTTGTGTCCCTGATTTGTAAAGGATTATTTTGATTGTAAATCAATCAAGTGCCTTTGAAATGGGCCCCAATCCAAACTTCTAAAGAAATAGAAAACCTAACCAGAGTATGCAGAAAAATATGTATGTATTATGTGTATTACTATGGTGCCTGGGGGCCCAAGTCATGGACCAGGGCTGCATGGTGCTAGGCACTGTACAAACAAGACAGAGACCGTTCCAGCTCCAAAGTGCTTACAACCTAATTCTAAAATGAGACAGTTGATAACAGTACAGGCTGATGTTCAATGAAACTATGAGATGATATTGGTCAGCATGATTGACAGTTGTCTCAGCATAGCAGTGTCCTAAACATGGACAAGATTATTTTGTAGGCATCACAAAACAGGAGTGTTTTGAAGAAGGATAATGAGGCAGCTTTTCAGCTGTTGGCAGGGAGCTGCTCCCAAGTATCAGTGGCAACATGGGAGAAAGCACGAAGGTTTTTTTGTGTACCGCTTCTGCCAAGTGCTGTTGGCAGCACAAGGTCAGGTTCAATTGTCTAGTGGTTGCTTCTAAAAACGTAACAAATAATACCAGCTCAAGCCCCATTCCAGAAACCTGGGAAACTGAATCCCCCCGCCTCTCCTGGGTGCTTTTGACAGGCAATATTTCCCCTGCGCAAGCTCTGAGTCCATCGTACAACAAAGAAAACTTTATTATGGGGAAAAGGGGGCACAGAATAAACAGCCAGAAATAGTTAATAAATATAAACCGATATTGTTGATTAAGTAAGGCTCACACCTCCCACCCTCCCCCAAGAGTCATGGCAGTATTTGTAAACTCAGTCCTTCACTTGCAGTTGTAAGCAGCAATTTAATAAGGTGTTTGTTGCAATAGAGAAGGGGGAGCCAGTGGAAGGCATGCACAGGTAACGTGGTCAAAGCAATGGGCTAAGAAAATGATCTTAGCTGCAGCATTCTGACTGGATATGAGCCGAGCAAGATGGCCTTTGTCAAGGCCAGAGAGAAGGATGCTGCAGTAATCAAGATGCAAGGTGATTAGAACCTGGATGGGAGTTTTAGCTGCGTGGATGGATAGGAAAGCCTGTATCTTAGAGATGTTATCCAGAAAAAATCTGCAAGATTTAGAAAGAACTTGGATGTGAGGACCTAGAGAGTGGGCCCAGGAGAAGATAATGCCCATGTTATAGGCCTACGTGACAGACAGGATGGTGGTGGTGTCCTCAGTGACTGAGAGAGGAGAAAATGGGCAGGGCTTGAGGAGGAAGATTAAATGGGTTTATATTTTAGGGGTGTTGAGCTTGAGCTGACTGCTAGCCACCCACGAGATGTCAGAGATTTTTAGCTTGGATGGAAAGAGACAGATCTGGAGTAGAGAGGCTGATCTGTGAATTGTCAGCAGAGATGGTAGTTGGATGAGGTTACCCATAGGTAAGGTGTAAAGGAAGAGGAGAAGGGGACCAAGGACAGAGCCCTGTAGAACCCCCACAGAAAATTAGAGGAGAGATGAGGAGGATCCTCTGAAGAAGGAATTACAGAGGTAGGAGGAGACCCAGGAGAGGACTGTTGTGGAAGCCAAGGGAGGGCAGATTTCAATAAGAGCATGGTTGACTGGGTCAAAGGCAGCTGATAGGTCAAGGAGAATGATGATGAATTACTGCTTCTGAGCTTTGTCTAGAAGTCATTGGAGATTTTGGCAAGAGCAATTTCAGAGGAGTGCAAGGGGTGGCAGCCAGAGGGTCTGAGATGGAATTGGAGGGGAGGAACTCCAAATAGCAATTGTAAACTGTGTCTTTCAGGAGCTTAGAGATGAAAGGGAGAAGGTGATTGGGCAGTAGTTGGAGAGGCAAGTGGGGTCAAGGATAGTATTTTTTTAAGATGGGAGAGACTAACGTTTTGTAAAATTGTGGATTATAAAATTTGCTCAGTTTCAGTGGAAAATTTGCCTGTTTCATTTCCCCCCCCTCAGCACACTGGTGGTTATTCATGTTGCAGTCTAACAGGAAAGCTACGCCAGAGCCGCTAGGCTAACGGAAACTGGTGAACAAAAAAAGCGGAATTTTTTATTTCTATCCCTTGAAACACAATTACTTCAATGGAAGTGCTTGCAGGAATAAGGAATGTGAGTAAGGAATACAGAACCAACTCCAAGTTACTGTGTTATGCTCATTAAAATGTTGTACATAGTATTGAAGCAGATATTAGGACAGGAAGGTCCTAGGCTTGCTGCCACTGATTTCAATGCTATAGGATTGGTCTCCAAAATATCAGGTAGAATCAGAAGCCCAGATGCTGATTTCAGTTGCTCTGTTTATCAATCCAATCACTCCACTAATGTAATTGGCATTACTCTGGATTTATACTTGTGTAACAAGGATGAGAATCTGACCTAGGGTATCTAGGTACTTAGAACCCTCTTTTCCTGTCTCCACAAACAATTAAAAAAAACCCTTTATAATCCATACCACCCCTGACATGACAGAGCGCAGTGCACTAGCATGGCTTTTCTATGTATCCCCTGTGCCAGCTAATCCCATGCTTAGCTACAGCGAAGTAGTGATGGACTCTTACCCAATCCCCTTCCAGCTGAGAGATCCCTTTTGAAGAGGGAGAGGAGCAGAAATAAAGACAACATTTTATAAAAGTGCTGTTTCTCTCGCCTCCTTTGCTAATGTTACTATTTCAGTCGCTGTGGAGTTCTCTTCGTTGTGGTGAAAGAGGTTCATTTAGGTTAGGAGTTGAGTTAACACTGCTGCTTTTGACGTTTGGCTGCAGGGTCTTCTGTGGACTTAAAAGTGCAGCAGCATATTATAAAACTCAGTAGAAACACTTCACAAAACTTACAGTTTGGTGCTAAACAAATAGCCTCATGCCCCTATTGTCTTTACAGAAATCGCAAAATCAATACAGGAGCTTTGGGTAAAAAAATTTCAAAAGCACTTAACGTCTCATTTTCAGAAGTGACTTAAGGCCTGGTCTACACTACGAGTTTAGGTTGAATTTAGCAGCGTTAAATCGAATTAAGCCTGGACATGTCCACACGACGAAACCCTTTTTTCGATTTAAAGGGCCCTTTAAACCGGTTTCTTTACTCCACCTCCGACGAGGGGATAAGCACTGAAATCGGCCTTTGGGGGTCGGATTTGGGGTAGTGTGGATGGAATTCGACGTTATTGGCCTCCGGGAGCTATCCCACAGTGCTTCATTGTGACCGCTCTGGACAGCACTCTCAACTCAGATGCACTGACCAGGTAGACAGGAAAAGCCCCGCGAACTTTTGAATTTCATTTCCTGTTTGCCCAGCGTGGAGAGCACAGGTGACCACGCAGAGCTCATCAGCACAGGTAACCATGATGGAGTCCCAGGATCGCAAAAGAGCTCCAGCATGGACCGAACGGGAGGTACAGGATCTGCTCGCCATATGGGGAGACGAATCAGTGCTAGCTGAACTCCGTAGCAGTAAACGAAATGGCAAAATATTAGAAAAAGTCTCAAAGGCCATGAAGGACAGAGGCCATAACAGGGACACACAGCAGTGCCGTGTGAAAATTAAGGAGCTAAGGCAAGCCTACCACAAAGCCAGAGAGGCAAACGGAAGGTCCGGGGCAGAGCCGCAAACATGCCACTTCTACGCGGAGCTGCATGCCATGCTAGGGGGTGCAGCCACCACTACCCCAACCGTGTGCTTTGACTCCATCAATGGAGAATCACGCAACAGGGAAGCGGGTTTGGGGTACGAGGAAGATGATGATGAAGACAATGAAGATAGCTCACAGCAAGGAAGCGGAGAAACCAGTTTCCCCAACAGCCAGGATATGTTTATCACCCTGGATCTGGAACCAGTAACCCCCGAACTCACTCAAGGTGTGCTCCCAGACCCTGAGGGCACACAAGGGACCTCTGGTGAGTGTACCTTTGTAAATATTACACATGGTTTAAAAGCAAGCGTATTTAATGATTAATGATTAATTTGCCCTGGCAATCGCGGCCAGTACAGCTACTGGAAAAGTCTGTTAACGTGTATGGGGATGGAGCGGAAATCCTCCAGGGACATCTCCAGAAAGCTCTCCTTCATGTACTCCCAAAGCCTTTGCAAAAGGCTTCTGGGGAGGGCTGCCTTATCCCGTCCGCCATGGTAGGACACTTTACCACGCCAGGCCAGTAGCACGTAGTCTGGAATCATTGCATAACAAAGCATGGTAGCGTATGGTCCCGGTGTTTGCTGGCATGCAGACAACATCCATTCCTTATCGCTCTTTGTTATCCTCAGGAGAGTGATATCATTCATGGTCACCTGGTTGAAATGGGGCAATTTTATTAAGGGGACATTTTATTCAGAGGTGCCCCTTCCTGCTCTGCTGAACAGAAATGTTCCCCGCTGTTAGCCACGCGGTGGTGGGGAGGGGTGAAGTGATCATCCCTGAGAATTGGGTGTGGGGGGGTTAGTTGGGTTTGTGCTGCATGTTAACCCGGAAACCGCAGCCCCTCCTTTTACATTGCAAACCTATTTTAAATGGCCAACGCAATGGGTGCTTGGTATGGGAAATGAGGGCGCTGCTGTCTGAAACCATTCCCACATGTTATGAAGATTAAAAAAGCCAAAAGACTGTGGCTTACCATGGCTGCCTGCAAGCCGAATTCTGTTGCCTGGCACTGTGTGAGTGATCTCTCACACCAAACCGGCAGGCCCTCAATATAAGAGGAAAAATGCAACCTTGTAATGAAAGCACATGTGCTGTGTAATGTGAACAGCAAAATTTAATGTGAAAGAGTGTACCCATTGTTCTCTAAAATGTGTCTTTTTTAACCACCTCTCCCTTCTCCTCCACCAGCTGCAAATGTTTCTCCTTTGCAGAGGCTAGTGAAGATTAGAAGGAGAAAACGGTGGACTCGGGATGATATGTTCTCGGAGCTCCAGATGTCCTCCCACGCTGAAAGAGCACAGCAGAATGTGTGGAGGCAGTCAATGTCAGAGTGCAAAAAAGCACAATATGAACAAGAGGAGAGGTGGCGGGCTGAATCGCGGGCTGAAGAGAGCAAGTGGCGGGCTGAAGAGGATAGGTGGCGTCAGCTTGCTGACAGAAGGCAAGAGTCGATGCTCCGGCTGCTGGAGCATCAAACTGATATGCTCCAGCGTATGGTTGAGCTGCAGGAAAGGCAGCAGGAGCACAGACCGCCGCTACAGCCCCTGTGTAACCAACAGCCCTCCTCCCCAAGTTCCATAGCCTCCTCACCCAGACGCCCAAGAACGCGGTGAGGGGGCCTCCGGCCACCCAGCCACTCCACCCCAGATGATTGCCCAAGCATCAGAAGGCTGGCCTTCAATAAGTGTTAAAGTTTTAAAGTTTTAAACTGCAGTGTGTCCTTTTCCTTCCCTCCTCCCCCACCCCTCCTGGGCTACCTTGGCAGTTATCCCCCTAGTTGTGTGATGAATTAATAAAGAATGCATGAATGTGAAGTAACAACGACTTTATTGCCTCTGCAAGCGGTGCTCGAAGGGGGGAGGGGAGGGTGGTTAGTTTACAGGGAAGTAGAGTGAACGGGGGCGGGGAGGCTTCATCAAGGAGAAACAAACAGAAGTTTCACACCGTAGCCTGGCCGGTCACAAAACTGGTTTTCAAAGCTTCTCTGATGTGCACCACGCCCTGCTGTACTCTTCTAACCGCCCTGGTGTCTGGCTGCGCGTAATCAGCGGCCAGGCGATTTGCCTCAACCTCCCACCCCGCCATAAATGTCTCCCCCTTACTCTCACAGATATTGTGCAGCGCACAGCAAGCAGCAATAACAATTGGAATATTGGTTTCGCTGAGGTCTATCCGAGTCAGTAAACTGCGCCAGCGCGCTTTTAAATGTCCAAATGCACATTCTACTGCCATTCGGCACTTGCTCAGCCTATAGTTGAACAGGTCCTGACTACTGTCCAGGCTGCCTGTGTACGGCTTCATGAGCCATGGCATTAAGGGGTAGGCTGGGTCCCCAAGGATCACGATAGGCATTTCAACATCCCCAACGGTTATTTTCTGGTCCGGGAAGAAAGTCCCTTCCTCCAGCTTTTGAAACAGAACAGAGTGCCTGAAGACGCGAGCATCATGTACCCTTCCCGGCCAGCCCACGTTGATGTTGGTGAAACGTCCCTTGTGATCCACCAGGGCTTGCAGCAGCATTGAAAAGTACCCCTTGCGGTTTATGTACTCGGTGGCTTGTTGCTCCGGTGCCAAGATAGGGATATGGGTTCCGTCTATCGCCCCACCACAGTTTGGGAATCCCATTGCAGCAAAACCATCCACTATGACCTGCACGTTTCCCAGAGTCACTACCCTTGATATCAGCAGGTCTTTGATTGCGTTGGCTACTTGGATCACAGCAGCCCCCACAGTAGATTTGCCCACTCCAAATTGATTCCCGACTGACCGGTAGCTGTCTGGCATTGCAAGCTTCCACAGGGCTATTGCCACTCGCTTCTCAACTGTGAGGGCTGCTCTCATCCTGGTATTCTGGCGCTTCAGGGCAGGGGAAAGCAAGTCACAAAGTTCCATGAAAGTGCCCTTACGCATGCGAAAGTTTTGCAGCCACTGGGAATCGTCCCACATCTGCAACACGATGCGGTCCCACCAGTCTGTGCTTGTTTCCCGGGCCCAGAATCGGCGTTCCATGCCATGAATCTCCCCCAGTAACACCATGATTTGCACATTGCTGGGGCCTGTACTTTGTGAGAGGTCTATGTCCATGTCCATTTCCTCATCACTCTCGTCGCCGCGCTGCAATCACTGCAATCGCCTCCTCGCCTGGTTTTGCTTTGGCATGTCCTGGCTCTGCATATACTCCAGGACAATGCGCGTGGTGTTCATAGTGCTCATAATTGCCGCGGTGATCTGAGCGGACTCCATGATCCCAGTGCTATGGCATCTGGGCTGAAAAAAGGCGTGAAACTATTGTCTGACGGAGGGAGGGAGGGGCGAGTGATGACATGGCTTGCAGGGAATTAAAATCAACAAAGGTGGCTGTGCATCAGGGAGAAACACAAACAACTGTCACACAGAATGGCCCCCCCAAAGATTGAACTCAAAACCCTGGGTTTAGCAGGCCGTTGATTTCACAGAGAGAGGGGGAAGCAAATGCATACAGAACAAATCTGGTCCATCTATCTTTTACATCTTAGGCTGGCAGCAGACGGTGCAGCATGACTGATAGCCATCGGCATCTTCTGGGTGCTTGGCAGAAGATGTTGTATTACGACTGCTAGCCATCATCGTCAAGACAGTTCAATAGGACTGCCGGCAGGACTGAGTCTCCAGGAGACAAAACATGTCTGCCCAGGTGCCTCTGACCGAACTCACTGAGGAATACGACGACATGGATACCAGTCGTAATACACCATCTACTGCCAAAAGGCAAGGAGCTGCTGCTGTGTAGCAATGCAGTACCACGTCTGCCGGCACCCAGATGACATACGGTGACGGTGAGCTGAGCTGAGCTGAGCGGGCTCCATGCTTGCCATGGTATGTTGTCTGCACAGGTAACCCAGGTAAAAAGGCGCGAATCGATTGTCTGCTGTTGCTCTGACGGAGGGGGAGGGGCCTGACGACATGTACCCAGAACCCCCCGCGACACTGTTTTTGCATCATCAGGCATTGGGATCTCAACCCAGAATTCCAATGGGCGGCGGAGACTGCGGGAACTGTGGGATAGCTACCCACAATGCAACGCTCCGGAAGTCGACGCTAGCCTCGGTACTGTGGACGCGGTCCGCCGACTTAATGCACTTAGAGCATTTTATGTGGGGACACACACAATTGACTGTATAAAACCGATTTCTATAAAACCGGCTTCTATAAATTCGACCTAATTTCATAGTGTAGACATACCCTTAGGCACTCAAAGGCTACATCCCATTTTCAAGTCAATGGAACATATGCTCCCAAGTCACTTGGACAGTTTTGAAAATTTTACTTGTCAGCTTTTCTTGCACTGCTTGGCATTAACTGTCTAATGGTGTTTTCTCTGTCCTTCCCACTGTGATTCATATGAAAAAGGAATGTATACTGTCTTTGGATCTTGTGATGTACACAGGATGTAACTTATATCATCTGACATTTTTTCCTATCTTAAATAATCACTGAGAAGAACTAATCCTACTCCAAATGAGTGAGAAAACACAGGAAAAGAGGATAACCAGACACGTTGCAAAACACAAGGAAATCCAAGTTCAAGCTATAGTATTAAGCAGAACGAATATATATACGTTTTGCTTTTGGAAGCAGTAGGTTCCAGGAAATAGAGCATGGAGCTGAGGGTCAGGGCAGCTGGGTGCTGTTCCTGGTTTGTCACTGACTGCATGTATCTTTTGTGTGCTTACCCTCTTTGCACGCCAAATGGCAACAATGAGCTAACTCTCCCGTGGGAAGTTCTTTGAGTATTGAGCTGTATGTAAGTACTGAAATATAATGCTAGTCTTACACAGCTTGTGGAGTGACTTCAATAGGATATGGTGGAGAATGTGTCCTCGAGAGCAGGCAGTATCTGCAAAAAAAATCTGTACCTGAAACATAGATGTGTTGAAAGTAGGGCTGTCGATTAATCGCAGTTAACTCATGTGATTAACTCAAAAAAATTAATCATGATTAAAAAAAATGAATTGCGATTAATCGCAATTTTAGTAGCACTGTTAAACAATAGAATACCAATTGAAATTTATTAAATATTTGTGGATGTTTTTCTACATTTTTCAAATATATTGATTTCAATTACAATGCAGAATTCAAAGTGTACAGTGCTCACTTCATATTATTATTTTTAATTACAAATATTTGCACTGTAAAAATGATAAAAGAAATTGTATTTTTCAATTCACATCATACAAGTACTGAAGTGAAATCTCTTTATTGTGAAAGTGCAATTTACAAATGTAGATTTTGTTTTTGTTACATAACTGCACTCAAAAACAAAACAATGTAAAACTTTAGAGCCTACAAGTCCACTCAGTCCTACTTCTTGTTCAGCCAATTGGTAAGACAAACAAGTTGGTTTACATTTATGGAAGATAATGCTGCCTGCTTCTTATTTACAATGTCACCTGAAAGTGAGAACAGGCGTTTGCATGGCACTGTTGTAGCTGGCATTGCAAGGTATTTACGTGCCAGATGTGCTAAACATTCGTATACCCCTTCATGCTTTGGCCACCATTCCAGAGGACATGCTTCCATGCTGATAACGTTTGTTAAAAAAACATGCATTAATTAAATTTGTGACTAAACTCCTTGAGGGAGAATTGTATGTCTCTTGCTCTGTTCTACCCGCATTCTGCCATATATTTCATATTATAGCAGTCTCGGATGATGGCCAAGCAGGTTGTTCATTTTAAGAACACTTTCACAGCAGATTTGGCAAAATACAAAGAAGGTACCAATGTGAAATTTCTAAAGATAGCTACAGCACTCGACCCAAAGTTTAAGAAACTGAAGTTCCTTCCAAAATCTGCGAGGGATGAGATGTGGAGCACGTTTTCAGAAGTCTGAAAAGAGCAACACTCCGATGCGGAAACTACAGAACCCAAACCACCAAAAAAGAAAATCAACCTTCTGCTGGTGGCATCTGACTCAGATGATGAAAACGAACATGCGTCGGTCTGCACTGCTTTGGATTGTTATCGAGCAGAACTCATCATCAGCATAGACGCATGTCCTCTTGAACAGTGGATGAAGCATGAAAGGACATATGAATCTTTAGTGCATCAGTCAGGTAAATATCTTGCAATGCCAGCTACAACAGCGCCCTGCTAACACCTGTTCTCGCTTTCAGGTGACATTGTAAACAAGAAGCGGGCAGCATTATCTCCTGCAAATGTAAATAAACTTGTTTGTCTGAGCAATTGGCTAAACAAGAACTAGGACTGAGTGGACTTGTAGGCGCTAAAGTTTTACTTTGTTTTATTTTTGAATGCAGTTATTTTTTGTACATCATTCTACATTTGTAAGTTCAACTTTCATGATACAAGTACTATTGTGCAATCTCTTTATTAGGTGAATTGAAAAATACTATTTCTCTTGTTTTTTACCGTGCAAATATTTGTAATCAAAAATAAATATAAAGTGAGCACTGTACTCTTTGTATTCTGTGTTGTAATTGAAATCAATATATTTGAAAATGCAGAAAACATCCAAAATATTTAAATAAATGGTATTCTGTTATTGTTTAACATTGTGATTAATATTTTTAATCGCTTGAGAGCCCTAGTTGAAAGGTAAAGGAAGTACCATATATCATATTCAGATTTTTAATAAAGGCTGTGAAACATTTCCAGAATTTAATTAGAAGCTTTGAAACAGGGTGATGCGTGACTCTAGAAGCAGATGTTTCCAGATGGTGCACTTTTAATGTCATTAGCAGGCCAAATTCAGCTCTTGTGCAATTGCGAACAACCCCATTAGAGCCAAATGTAGTCCAGAAGCTGTAGTTTAGTTAAGAATTGCAGCTTGCCAAGAACTTTGTAAACACCTTTTGGTATGATGAGTAAATTCTCAGGAATGATGCTGTGAGATTTGGGTTGGAGATAACAAGGATGTTGCAGACAACAATCCCATCATTTTTGGTGCTGATGACAAGATTGCTCTATTAAGGAAAATAAAAAAATGAAGCCACCTTTATGAGTCTCCATTGGCAAACATGCTACAGACGTTCTCAGTAAAAGAGTCTTCCACAAAGTTGATCCACATTTCTCAATACTTCCACAAAGAGGAATATTTCTGGGAATACGCTGAAGGATCAACACTTCATCAGGGCATGTAGGGCAGCTGAGAAGAAACAAAAGCTTCCTAAAAGAGCAGAAAAGAAATATAAATCCAGGAGAAGGAGTAAAGACCAAAGAAAAGGAGACTGATATTCAATCCTTCTAAGGAAGAACATCTTCGGAAGCATTAAGTGTTTAGAATGGCTGGGAAAAGTTTCCCCGAAGGTCAATACATTCCCAGGCTCTAGTACTACAAATGCTGCTGAAAGGCATCATCATCCTATCTTTCTACAACATGACAGAGTCTCTTGGCCATGGAATAGTGAGCTTATCAGGATATAGCCCCACCTATCTGCCCTTCCCCATCTTGGAGGTCTGCCCCAAATGGTCTCACGGGCTCTTCAGTTGTGCTGAGGATGCGAGGTCTAGCAAGGAAAAGCTTTTGTTTTTACAATCCCACATGGGGTTGTAGTAACAATGGATCTTATCCATAGTCAGTGTGCACTGAATTCTTGAATGCAGTGGTGCACTCCGGATGGATTATTGTTTTACTGTATTACTACCGTCCTGCTTAGTGGAATTTGTATTCTCTAGCAGTGATCTCTTTTGATGCATCAAACTGGGTCCTTAGGATTCCTGTAGGCTAAAGTATTTTATTGTAGTGGCCATGGAAGATGCCCCATTGACCTCCCTAATGGCTGACATCCTCAGCGCACCACTTGCATCATAGGTAGCAGCACTCCTCACTCTGCTTGCACAAGCACAAAGCAGCTTCTGGCTGAGACAAGCTTGGCACAGCTTCTAAGTGGCTCACATACAACCTGTTCCTTTGGCTCATCTTAGGCTTGACTCTCCGTTTATGGAGTCTGCAGGGCGCACACACACTGTACAGTCACTGTCTGGAGAAACTCATTAATAGGGTTATTCCAGCATCACTGATCCTCCAGTGCTCGTGCACCAGAAACGCCCATTAACTGCAATGAGGAAATTTGAATGTACTATCATGGGTAGGATTGGACCTTCCTGTCTGGCCACGAGCTGGCTGATGTCAGACCTCCCAGGCATCCCACAGCTCCATTTGTGAGACGCCTTGGTTATAAATCGGGTTAGCTCAGTCTCCAGGTATTTCAATCCTTGGCCTCGCTGAGACTGACACAAAAATTAGTAAGCACTAGTTACAGAAGATCTTTTGGGGAAATTTTGGATTCTTCACCGGAATCTCTTATGGAGACAGTTAAATTGATTTAAAAAAAAATTGATTTCAAAGGGGGAACAGCTAGAGTTGGGTAAACAGTGAAAAATTCATACATAAACATCTCAAACACTCCTAATTTATAACTTTATTTCAAACATGTTCCTAATCCTTTCCAGCTGCTTTTTTGCAAACTTTTATATGAGCAAAATTTTCTTCACAGGAATTATAACAGGGCAGACAAATTCCAGGGGAGGTTGCCTGGACTTGGCAGAGTTGCAGGAACAAGTTATATATCCTGTACAGCTGTGGTTGTTTGTGCTGGCATGCCAGCACCACTTCAGTGAAAATGTGCTGTTTAATCTGTTAGAGCCAGCCAGCTACAATGCAGGGAGCCAAATGCTGTGATCTTTCCTTTTTCATATCAAGGGACAAATACATTTATCAACATCAGTAACCAGATACATTTGAGCTGGGGCGTGGGTGTGTGCGCACGTGTATGTAGGAGTTATTTAAAAAGAAGAGTTCTTCAACCAAAGTTACAGATAAAAGTATAACGCTCCCAGAAAAGTTTGGCTAATCTCTTTGTAATATGAGATAACCATGCCTAGCTGTTAAGTAAGATGACTACTCTCTTAGAGGTGCATTCCTTACAGTGTCTTGGAGGAGGCATGGGACACAAAGGACAGATAATGCTGCCTTCCTTTGCCTTTTTTCCTGTATTTGAAATGACTGAGTTTTCCTTGCTGTAAGAAGTGAATATTAATACAGCACCTAACAGAGCAACAGTATGTATTTGCACAACCCTCTTCAAGTTTTTTGTGTAATATGACATGATATTTCATTTCAAATACATATCTTCAAATACATATTGGAAAACCTCTATGTCTTGCCCTTCGATATGCTTAGCTAAGCAGCCTCAAATCTAATCAGTACTTGGAAATACCACATCCAAAAACCCAAAGTCCTGCAGGAAGTGGTGTTGGTGATTCAGTAGATGGCACTCTGCCCTCTGAGTCAGTGTTGAACCAACGCCCCAGCATGGTTTTAGGGTGGTAAGATGTAAAACTGAGGTCCTGTCCACATGTGATCACTGGCAGATTCATTGACGCTACTGATGATAGCAGGGATATTGGCCACAACATTCTGGCCAGATTCCAGCTTGGAGTAGGTACATTCTGCCTTCTTTTCCCCTGATGGCTTTACTGAGAAAGTTATTTTTCTCTTTCCCCTTCTAAAAGCTGTTGCTGATACAGCATGGATACCACATTCCAACACACAGAAGACTACTTTCCTTCCAGGTATACTGTAAGAATTAGTGTCACAGTTCAGGGTAAGCTATACCTTTGACCTCTCTTTGTCTCTTCCTGGGCACCCCTTTAAGTGCCAACCCCAGCACCGCAGTTTCTCTTGGGGTGGAATCCCATGATTCACCCCACTTTTAAACTGAGTCTCCAGGTTACTGCAGCCCAGTTTGCCTTCCATGTTTCCTTAGCACAGGGGTTCTCAAACTGGGGGTCAGGACCCCTCAGGGGGCCGCGAGGTTATTACATGGGGGGTAGGGTTACCATATTTCAACACAGAAAAAAGAGGACACTCCACAGGGGCCGCAGCCCCGCCACAACTCCGCCCCTTCCCTGCCCCAACTCCGCCCCCATTCCAACCCCTTCCCCAAAGTCCCCGCCCCAACTCCACCCCCTCCCCTGAGCACCCCGCATTCTCCCTCCTCCTTCCCGCCCCCGGGCTCCGGCTGCTGCTGCTCTGGGGAAGTTGCTTCAGCCCCCAACGCGGTGGAAAGTGGCGGGAGCCGGGAAAGTTGGAGCCCAGGGAGGAGGCGGCTGCATGCTTGGATGCCGCCGCCGCCGCCTCTGTGCCCTGGCAGATCGGGGGAGTTGTTAGTTTTGCTGCAGCCACTCGCACTCGGGGTCCCCCAAGTGTCTTTTGCCCGAGCGCTACCGGCTTCATGGTTTGCCGCGCCCCGATCTGCAGGGGCACAGAGGCTGCGGGTGGCATCTGAGCATGCAGCCACCTCCTCTCCGGGCAACGGCTGCTGCTGCGCTGGAGAAGTTGCTTCGGCCCTGGCGCGCGGTGGAGAGCGGCGGGAGCCAGGAAAGTTGGAGCCCCGGGAGGAGGCGGCTGCGTGCTCGGATGCCGCCCACCGCCTCTGTGCCCCAGCAGATCGGCAGATCGCGGGAGTTGTAAGTTTTGAAGCAGCCACTCGCACTCCCTATTTTCCCGGCATGTTCGGCTTTTTGGAAATTCCTCCCGGACGGGGATTTGAGGACCAAAAAGCCGGACATGTCCGGGAAAATCCGGACGTATGGTAACCCTAATGGGGGGTCACGAACTATCAGCCTCCTCCCCAAACCCCGCTTTGCCTCCAGCATTTATAATGGTGTTAAATATATAAAAAGTGTTTTTAATTGATAAGGGTGGGGGTCGCACTCAGGGGGTTGCTATGTGAAAAGGGTCACCAGTAAAAAAGTTTGAGAGCCACCGCCTTAGCAGGTCCAGCTGGTTTTCGTATCTGCCATAGAGGCTTGTGATCAGTAGTTAACTGCAGTAACTCAGAACAGCCTCTTCGGAGCAAAGCATTACCGATTTATCCACAGGTACAGAACAGAGAAGAAAAGTTTAAAATAACAAAAGGCCTTACATGCATCTTGTCCTACCTACCAGCTTTAGACATGTGTAACTTGCCCCAACCCCTAACATCTGGGTGTGGAGGGACAGTGTCTCCATGGCAGTCATTGTCTCTCTTTGTCTCCCTCTCAGCCTCAGGGCTGAGGCTTTTAACCTCTCCGAAGTGCTTTGTTTCACTTTTCCTGCCTGAAAGGCCCGGGAGGAGGTAATATTCAAAGGAATTAACATCTGCATTGTTCATCTGAGTACCAGCAATTGAGTTGAAGTCACTGTCTGCCTTCCTGGCTGGGCTACAAGCCAGCTAGAACTGAGGCCTGGTCTACACTACGACTTTAATTCAGATTTAGCTGCGTTAATCCGAATTAATCCTTAACCCGTCCACACAACGGAGCCAGTTACTTCGAATTAAAGGGCACTTAAAATCGATTTCTGTACTCCACCCCGACGAGCGGAGTAGCACCAAAATCGATTTTGTTAATTCGAATTAGGGGTAGTGTGGCCGCACACCACCGAATTAATGTGGTTAAAATTAATGGGGTAGTGTGGCCGCACACCACCGAATTAATGTGGTTAAAAACCGAATTAATGTGCTTAGTGTGGCCGCGCACAATCAAATTTATACAATCTGTTTCCCAAATTCGAATTATCTAAATTCGAATTAATCTCGTAGTGTAGACGTACCCTGAGTTAACCTTTAGCCCTCCATACATCAGGCCTCCCTATAATCATCAAGCAAATAGAGATACACATAATATTCATAAAAATTATAGCTGTCTCCCACGTTTTTCACGCTTAGCTTTATAAAGTACTTTGAGAGCCTTGGAGGGAAAATGCCATGAGAGAGCGGAGTATTGTTGTTAAGTATTATAAAGCCTGGTTCTGCAAAGACTTTGTATCAGGAGTAGAACTTACACCCATTAGTAGTCCCATTGATTTCAATGAGACTTGGCAGGAGTAAACACTGTGCCTGCTAGCCAGTGTTTGTGCAGTTAGGCCCATAAATAGCTTGTGGTGTCTAGAGACCTGATTAGATATTACTAGAGGCTCCAACATGAACTTACCCGTATATGCATGCAGGGGAGCAAGGAGCTACCTACCTCACCTGACCCTGCAAACTGCTGTTGCTTCTCCAATGAAGGTGGCCATGAAGTAGGTGGTGCCTTGGCTGCTCACCATCTCCCTCCCGGATGCACCATCCCATTCTGAGTCTTACTCTGAGTCCTACTCTGCCCTGGGAGGGCATTGCTACGCATGGTCACTTACACTAGGTGAACTGCTACCTTGGATAACAAAGCTGTGCTGTAATGTCATGGGTTCTGAAGTTGCATGTGTGGGACCTAGATAAACTTCATATAAGTCATAGGGACAAATTCATGGAATGAATACAGGGATGAATTTGCTTGTACTGTGCATATCCTAAGCAGCCCAAAAGAAACAAAGGTACTTGTTAGAAAGTTCCACCTGGGGTCTCCATACCACATTGTACAATTATATCTGACTCCAATGCATGAGAAACTCGGCCCATACTGTGTGGTCACAACTGGCACCAACTGGCTTGGCTGTTGATCTCCAGAATTTAAAGAGAACCTCCCCTTGTATATGCTAAGCTAACTGTCCTTGTGACGCAGTAAATTAGACTACTGAACCTTTCGTCAGCACTAAGTAAATTAGCAAAAACAATAAAACACTTGGATGCACATGGTATGATAGGAATTAAGCAGCATGGCTTCAGTAAAGAAAAAAACAGTGCCTTACCAACCTAGGAGAATTCTTTACAGGAGTCAGCAAGCTGACCGTTAAAAAAGAATTGGTAAATAAACTGCTTGGACTTGGAGCTGGCCATGGTTGAGCTGTAAGTACGCACAAGACCACCTGTTCAGCAACGTTTCATCTAGCCTGTGCTGTGCATATCCCAGCCGATGTAACCCCAAAAGTATTTGTATTGGCTCCTGCCAACAGGGACGGCTTTAGGCCGATTCAGCTGATTCGGCTGAATCGGGCCCCGCTCCTAAAAGGGCCCCGCAGCTGTCCACCCCTCCCCCAGCTCACTTCCCCCTTCTCCCCTCCCCTGAACGCTCCGCCCCCTGCTCCTCTCCCTCCCCTGCTTCCCGCGAATCAGATGTTCGCGGGAAGTCTGAAAACAAGCAGGGGCAGGCGGGCAACAGCAGGTAAGCTGGGGTGGAGGGGAACGCGAGGAGGAGGGCTCCAGGGAGGCGTGGCGCAGCCCAGTCCGGCCCTGGCCGAGCGGCTTCCTCTGGCCCCGGCCCCGGCCCCGGCCCGGCCAAGCAGCTCCGGCTCCGGCCCGGCACCGGCCCCGGTTCCAGCCGAGCACGCTGGTCCCGGTCCCGGCTGAGCGCGCCGGCCGAATACCCCCGGCCCCTCCAGCCCAGCTCAGCTCAGGCCCCGGGGCACCGGCCTTGGCCGAGCAGTGCCGGCCGAGCACCCCCGGCTCCAGCGGCTCCAGCCCTGGCCCCAGCGGCTCTGGCCCCAGTTCCGGCTGAGCGCGCCGGACCCAGCCCTAGCAGCTCCAGCCCGGCTCAGGCCCCGGGGTGCCGGCCCCGGTTCTGGCTGAGCGTGCCGGCCCCGGCCCCAGTGGCCCCGGCCTGGCTCGGCTCGGGCCCCGGGGCCCCGGCCCTGGCCGAGCAGCGCTGGCCGAGCGGCTCCGGCCCCAGCGGCTCCGGCCCGGCTCGGGCCACGGGGCGCCGGCCCCGGTTCCGGCCGAGCGCGCCAGCCCCGGCCCCAAGCCCCACGACTACGGCCGGAGTGCAGCCTGATTCCTGGGGGCGGGGCTTGGCAAGCCCCACCCCCAGGAATCAGGCCCCGCTCTTGCTAAAGCCAGCCCTGCCTGCCAATACAATAGCACTTTGTTGAAACCGCTCTGAACATAAATTGTCTTTGTCTCCACTTACAGCTAAATAGTGATCAGTGCTGGTTCAGCTGCAACCATTATCTGCAACAGCTCTATTTTGTAATGTAGATAGGGCCTGAGTGAAGTGAAGTTTCCTCTCTCTAGTCTGGAACAGATATTTATCATCCAAGTTCTGAGTCCTAAAACAGAATCACACAGGAAAGCTCTCTCCTACGATCAGGGCCGGCTCCAGGCACCAGCTGAGCAAGCTGGTGCTTGGGGGGCAGATTGTTGGAGGCGGCATTCTGTCCAATCCTAGGGCGGCACGGCTGCTTTGTAACTGATCAAACAAACTTGAGTACTACAAGACTATACACTACCTCCTCAGCCATTGTGACTTCCTCTGTTCTACCCAGTGTCACTGAGGAGTGCAATGTGCAAATCAGATGTGGAAAATGCCTGCTAAATCCCCTTGTTCATCCTTTAGCCAGTGCAGAATTGTTCCCTACACAATGTTTTGTAGTGTTTTTGTCTAGGTTAAGTAGAGATGCTTCCTCAATTCTCCCCTGGGAAGTAAATAATTCCCAACATTTAAAACTTGTTCCAAAAAATAGGATTTTTTTTTTTTTTTTTACAATAATGCCTCTAATCCAAAATACAAGTTAGGAATAGCAGATGTTGGGCATCCAACTTTACGAAACTATACCAAATGCCCCTGCAAAAGATCCTAGGATCAAATCCCAAATCCTCACCCAACATTTTGTGGTTTTGTGTTCGTTGGTTTTTATAACTGAAAATTGTCAAGATTTTTCATGATTTAAAGGATTTGTAGAAAACTTTAGGGTATTTTGATGGCTTTCATTTCCATTATGATTTTTAAATTGAAATTTATTTGGTTTAGCTTTTGAATACTTTTATGGGATTCTTTCTAAAGTTTGTTCTTTGCTAACCATTAGCATTGTTAAAATTATGGTGTCTAGCTACATGTAAATGGTTTGGGTTTGATAGTAATAGGACTATTTTTTTGACCATTTGGTTAACTGCCATAATTAATGTTTGGGGTTTTAACTGGTTTTATTTCTGGAGTTGAGGAATTTGCCTTCCCCTCTTCCCAAAAATAAAATTCCCCACTCAATCATGAAGGAAGGGTGGGGACTCTGACTGAGGCTCAGCCAGGAAGAGGAAGTCAGAGGAAGGGCTGGGCCACTGAGTCAAGCAAAGCAGAGGAGAAGGAAGCAATGACTGAAAAATAAGATCTTAAGTTTAGCTCTCCAGAGCAGAAATCTGTGTTAGAGGGTGCTAAAGAGACCTTTAAACAAATAAGGCCAGTCTCCCTGGAAAAACCATTTAGTCAGTCACAATTACTGTCTATAGTTCTTCAGCATCAGCATGGGGTGTAATCAGCAACCAGCCAGTAGGGTTAGAACATGCAACACTAAAGAAATCAGCAGTATGTCTTGGTTCTGTCTGTACACTGCGTCAGCAATACCAGCCTGTTCTGAATTTCCTTCTCATTCATCCCTGCAATTCATGTAGTTAGCACCAAACCCCAGCTGCAATATCCCAGCAGTGCCCCAGTAACAGTGCTGGAGTACGCTACAATTCCACCCCTGCTGGAATCCACACTGATGCCTTCATCTCCTCTACCCTTACATTCCCCTCCCAGTTATCCAGACTCCTATGTATGCGCAGTGCTGCTGCCCACATTCTGACATATGCAAAGCAACATGACCACAAAGGATAACTTGTATCTTATTATTAGACTGATATACATCACTTGTGCATATTTTGATCCATTTGCAGAAGGCATCAAATGTTAATAGCTCTACTTAAGGTGAGCTAAAAGGGATTGCCATTGGTGAGAGAAGTGGTGTCCACAAAGCAGATTTTCTTTAAACTTCTTTACCTTTGCATGTTTGTGTCTCTTAGGTTAATTTTTGGGTATCAAACTTTCTAACCATGCTTATTTAGTTACTGGGAGCCAATACTACCCAGTTGTAGGCATTTTAAGCCTGATTCACTTTGCACTGCTGAAAATAATTAAATGGTGCAGACAGAAGTGGGTGTAAAACAGGGGTCTCAAACACGCGGCCTGCAGGGTGATTTTCTGCGGCCTGCGAGCCCCTCGCAGCCCCCCCCCCCCAGTGTTTACCAGAGCGGCTGGACGAGCACCGGGAGCAGGGCAGACTCCCTGCCTGCCCTGCCCTGCCCTGCCCTGCGCAGCTCCGGGAAGAGCTGGAACATGGCGAAGGTGGGGGGGGGCAGAGGGGCTGTGTGTGGCTGTTACTTTAGGCAGCTCCCCCAGCAGTTCCAATTGGCCGGGAACTGGGATCCATGGCCAATGGGAGCTGCTGGAGGCGGTACCTCAAGCAACAGAAATGCACAGCCCCTCCGCCTCCCCTTCCCCATGTTTCAGGCTCCCTGTCTGTCTGCCCTGCCCCCGGTACGTGCCAGGCCAGATCCTGCCCCCCTCACCCTTCCTGCAGCCAACCCCCTGCCCTGAGCCCCCTGCCACACCCTGCACCCCAACCCCCTGCCATACCCTGCACCCCTCCTGCACCCCGACCCCCTGCCTCACCCCTCACCCTTCCTGCATCCCAACCCACTGCCCTGAGCCCCATGCCGCACCCCTCCTGCACCCGACCCCCTGCCATACCCTGCACCCCTCCTGCACCCCGACCCCCTGCCTCACCCCTCACCCTTCCTGCATCCCAACCCACTGCCCTGAGCCCCCTGCCGCACCCTGCACCCCGACCCCCTGCCCTGAACCCCCTGCCGCACCCTGCACCCTTGCTGTACCCCTCACCCCTCCTGCACCCCACACCCCAACTCCCTGCCCTGAGCCCCTACCACACCCCACACCCCTCCTGCACCCCCTGGGGGCAGGGAGGGGGCAGAGTTGGGGTGGGGATTTCGGGGAAGGGCTTGGAATGGGGGCAGGGAAGGGGTGGGAAGAGGGGGGGCAGGGGCGGGGCCTCATGGAAGGGGTGGAGTGGGGGTGGGGCTGAGGGTGGCGGGGGGGGGAGGTGTCAGTAATGCGGCCCTCGGGCCAATGTACTAGTCCTCATGTGGCCCTCATGGTCATTTGAGTTTGAGACCACTGGTGTAAAAGGCTCCTAACTCAGCATGGCTGTGTTTTATACCCACTTTGCACTAGTGTAAATGACCTTAGAAGGTAATGGTGAATCCGGCCAGGAGGTAGGGTCTGTTGGTTCCCAATAGGGTTGCCAACCCTCCCGGATTGTCCTGGAGTCTCCAGGAATTGAAAGATTAATATTTAATTAAAGATTATGTCATGTGATAAAATCTCCAGGAATAGGTCCATCCAAAATTGGCAAACCTAGTTCCCAGGTAGTAAACACCCCAGTCTCCTGACAAACTTTGCTAGTGGAGGGGGAATGGTTGTGAGTGAGTGCTGTCAGTGAGGTGGTCTGAGCAGAGGAAATGAAAATGGGTTTAGAGTCACAGTAAAAGGATCCTTCTGATATCCTGTGACTTTCTGGTTTTCCCCTCCAGTTTGTGGGGATGTGCAGTGTAATTTGCATGGCCAAGCCATTACTCACATGGAGCAGCACTGAAGTGTTAGTAACCAGAGGCTTAGCAGGAATTGCCAAGTCCTTAGGTGACTGAAATCCCTCCCAGCTTCAGAGTGGCTCCTTGCAGGGCACTGGGTGAAAAATCCCTGAGCAAACAAAAGGTGCTGTCCCTACCTGCCTGTGCTGTAGCTGGGCCTGGTTCATGAATAAAGCTTTTCATC
>NW_020664499.1:7809238-7824292 GCF_002925995.2 Terrapene triunguis
ACCAGGGCTTGCAGCAGCATTGAAAAGTACCCCTTGCGGTTTATGTACTCGGTGGCTTGTTGCTCCGGTGCCAAGATAGGGATATGGGTTCCGTCTATCGCCCCACCACAGTTTGGGAATCCCATTGCAGCAAAGCCATCCACTATGGCCTGCACGTTTCCCAGAGTCACTACCCTTGATATCACCAGGTCTCTCATTGCCCTGGCAACTTGGATCACAGCAGCCCCCACAGTAGATTTGCCCACTCCAAATTGATTCCCGACTGACCGGTAGCTGTCTGGCATTGCAAGCTTCCACAGGGCTATCGCCACTCGCTTCTCAACTGTGAGGGCTGCTCTCATCCTGGTATTCTGGCGCTTCAGGGCAGGGGAAAGCAAGTCACAAAGTTCCATGAAAGTGCCCTTACGCATGCGAAAGTTTCGCAGCCACTGGGAATCGTCCCACACCTGCAGCACTATGCGGTCCCACCAGTCTGTGCTTGTTTCCCGGGCCCAGAATCGGCGTTCCACGGCATCAACCTGCCCCAGGAACACCATGATTTCCACATTGCTGGGGCCTGTGCCTTGTGAGAGGTCTAGGTCCATGTCCGTTTCCTCATCACTCTCGTCGCCGCGCTGCAATCGCCTCCTCCTCGCCTGGTCCTGGCTTTGCTTTGGCATGTCCTGGCTCTGCATATACTCCAGGACAATGCGCGTGGTGTTCATAGTGCTCATAATTGCCGCGGTGATCTGAGCGGGCTCCTTGATCCCAGTGCTAGCTATGGCGTCTGGTCTGAAAAAAGGCGCGAAACTAGTATCTGACGGACCAGGGGAAGGAGGGAGGGAGGGTGGGAGGGGCGAGTGACGACATGGCGTACAGGTACAGGGAATTAAAATCAAGAAAGGTGGCTTTGCATCAGGGAGAAACACAAACAACTGTCACACAGAATGCCCCCCCCCACAGAGATTTAAATCAAAAGCCTGGGTTTAGCAGGCCGTTGATTTGACGGAGGGAGGGGGAAAGGAAATGAATACAGAACAAATCTATTTTTTACATCTTAAGACGACGGTGCAGCATGACTGATAGCCCTCGGCATTTTCTGGGTGCTTGGCAGCAAATACTGGGCGCTTCGCAGTTAGCCTTCAGGCCTATTGCACGATCTGCTGCTCAGGGAAGATACTGCTAACGTGCGATGAGCCAACAGGGCGCTTGGCAGAAAATGGCATACTATGACTGATAACCATCATCATCAAGACAGTTCCATAGGACTGAGCATGTCTGCCCAGGTGCCCATGATCGACAGCCACTGCTGTACGACGAGGACGGTTACCAGTCGTAATAAACCATCTACTGCCAAAAGGCAAAAGACAAGGGGTTGGTGCAATGCAGCCCCACAGCTGCCGGCACCCAGATCGCCAATGAAGGCTACCAGTCATGCTGCACCGTCTACGGCCAAAAGGCAGTTAGCTGCTGCTGCTGTGTAGCAATGCAGTCCCACGTCTGCCGGCACCCAGATGACATATGGTGACGGTGAGCTGAGCTGAGCGGGCTCCATGCTTGCCGTGGTATGTTGTCTGCACAGGTAACCCAGGTAAAAAGGCGCGAATCTATTGTCTGCCGTTGCTGTGACGGAGGGGGAGGGGCCTGATGACATGTACCCAGAACCCCTCGCGACACTGTTTTGCATCATTCAGGCATTGGGATCTCAACCCAGAATTCCAATGGGCGGCGGAGACTGCGGGAACTGTGGGATAGCTACCCATAGTGCAATGCTCCGGAAGTCGACGCTAGCCTCGGTACTGTGGACGCGGTCCGCCGACTAGAGCACTTAGAGCATTTTATGTGGGGACACACACAATCGGCTGTATACAACCGATTTCTATAAAACCGGCTTCTATTAATTCGACCTAATTTCGTAGTGTAGACATACCCTATGTGTTGCTTTCTCTCGGAGGTCTATGAACAGTGTATTGCCTGCAGTTACAGGTTAACACACAGCTCTTTTTAAGCAAGCACATTTGTTCTTCAGGTGAAAACACTACAGAGAAAACATAAAACTGCTAAATGTTCCTGTAAGCATGCTAAAAGCTTATGAGAGGTCATTCGTCAGTCTTATGGGGTCCTAGAAGGTCAAAGTCTCTTTCTAAGGGTTGAGACTGGACAGAAGGTCCTTTCTGTTTGCTGTATCAGTAAGTGGGCCCAGAGTTAGTTTAAATATTTTTTTTTTGTATCGAAAGCCCTTTCTTTGCCTTTTGGTCTCTGGAAAACCCCATTTGAACCAAGATATGCAAGACACCCCAGAGGTGGTAACTCTCTGTAGGTGTTTACAACCTAAGTAATTCACTTTAATCACCCTCTCCTCATTGTTTTTTGGCTCCTGGAGGAGCTGTTGTAACCCTCCCCCAGAGTTGCATGCAATTCCTGGCCCACAGCGATACAGAAGCCATTCATAAGCTGAATACAATATGGTCCCCAAAGATACTGCCTGTGGCTGCAATATCTGTAACAACAGTTTATAAGAAAATGATGGAAGGAAGGGCTTCCAAGAAAAGCAATCACTTCTGAATAGCTGCTTTTCAAGAAAAGCAGCAGGAGATACTTCCTAAAAGCTATGGAGAGTGTTGAAGGGGCTTGTGATAAATGAAGAGGGGGACACTCCCTTTTATGGACACCCAGCCTGCCAGCTGGCTATGGAATCCCTCTTGGTGGTTGTTCTCTACTTGCTTTACCTGTAAAGGGTTAACAAGCCCACAGGTAAAAGGAAAGGAGTGGGCACCTGACCAAAAGTGCCAATGGGAGGGCGAGCTTTTTTTAAGCGGGGGGGGGGGGGGGGGGGGAAGCTTTCCCTTTGTGTGTCTGTTTGTTGTTCTCCAGAGAGAGGGAACAGAGCAAAGTCAGGGCTATGACTATGCTGTAAAAAGCTTTTTGCCAGGTATGGAAATCATCAGGTTATAGCTAGAACTATCCAAATATGTAAGTAGATTAGGAAATGTCTAGAAAGACACAATTAGGTTTTTTATTTTCTGTAAGGCTTGGGGACTCCTCTGTGCTAACCCCAAATGCTTTTTGTTTTGCTTGTAACCTTTAACCTTTAAGCTGGACCTCAAGAACGTTTATACAGGATAAAACAGATTTATTTGGTTTTAGACCCCACTGGGAGTTGGGCATCTGAGTGTTAAAGACAAGAACACTTCTGTAAGCTGCTTTCAGTCAAGCCTACAGCTGTTAGGGGACGTGGTTCAGACCTGGGTCTGGGTTTGCAGCGGGCTAGCGAGTCTGGCTCAAACCAGGCAGGGCACTGAAGTCCTAAGCTGACAGGGTAGGAAAGCAGGGGCAGAAGTAGTCTTGGCACATCAGTTGGCAGCTCCCAAGGGGGGTTCTGTGATCAAGCCCTTCACAGAGGGGATGACAGGGTTGTCACTTACTAAGTGCCCCTCATGGCCAGAGCTCATTTGGCATGCATCCTGCCCTCTTAGGCCCTCTAAGAACTCCAGTCTCTTATGTGACTAACAGCACCCCCATCCAGGCATGTGTAGGAGCAGGATTTTATATTTGTACTATAAGAATTAATGTATGATTTGATCATCCTGCCAGCCACCCTTTTTGAATAGCAGAAAGGAATGAACCTCTGGGACATTGGTAGAAACGCATCTGACAGACTGCCAGTGTCTGTACTGATGTTAAGGCAGGGACAGACCAGAACAATCCTTGTGACTGATTATGGTCACTCTTTTATTTTAGGATAAGTTATAATGTCTACTATGGTTTCCTATATGTATTATAAATTAGGCACTCTAGTTAAATATACATTTCTTTGTTTTAAGGTTTAGTAAGTAAGAGACAGGATCTTGTATTGTGTCTATGTTAAGGAGATTAGAGGAATGTTGAAGGCCCGGGCCACAATGTGAACTGTTTTGATTACAAGATTTAGTAAGGTTTAATTTACAATGCCTTTCTTGCTCAACAAAAAAACTGCTGTATACCTCTGTAAAAGACTGTTTGTGTGAGTGAGGAATGCATGCTTCAGGAAAAGACAAGGTGTGAAGGCCATTGTTAAAGTCAGCTGATCAAGGAAGGAGTAGTGAAGAAACTTAACGACACCAGAGAACCATCAACGCGCATCTATAAGTGAGGAAGGGCAGACTGACGACCCTGAGGTGGAGACTGGCACCCCTAAAGACAAGACAATTGATTAAATCAAAACCAGGACAGGATGACCCTCTTGGAGGTGTTTTGGAATGTTAACATCAAAAGATAACACCAATTAAGGAGTAACCAGTCACAAACTGACACAGCAAAATCCATAGACTTCAACAGAGAAAAAAAGACTATAAGAACAGGGTGCTTGGCCATGGGACTTTGGGTTCATCTTGCCACAACTCCAGGAACATTGGATCGCGACTGACAGAGCCCGGCTCCCCTCTGCAATCAATCTGGCTGGGCACTAGATTGATCCAGACTCTGGACTGGTAACTATAAACATCAACTGGCAGGACTGTGTGCACGGTGTGTGTGTGTGTGTGTGTGTGTGTATGAGTGACTGAAAAGCATATGTTAACTGCTGTATTCTCATAAAATACGGCATATTGCCTTTTTCCCTGAAAAAGATCCCGTGTGCTTCTTATAAGCATAACACATGGTTTAATAATAGAAATGATTCAAACAAACAATCCTCAGAGTCCCCAGACTGAAGTCCATAACACACAAGTTCATACTCAGCCCTGGTTCTTCTGCCACACACAGAGCTCTTCCTGTCTGCTCCACCAGAAGCCACCAGTCCCCACTTCTTTTGGCTCTGTCTCAGCCCTCTGGCCTTGGCTTCCTTCTCCTGTCAGTTCCACTATGCAGCTTCTAAACCCCTGGTATTGGGTGGTCTTTGCAGGAGCCTTTCTTACTTCCTGTAGTTTTCTGTTCTTCTACCTTTACTGACACCACCTACTACCTTTATTGGGAATTGCCTGATCCAGCCCAGGTGTGCCTCTTTAGTCATCAGGGTTGGCTGGCCTCAGGCCCACCAGCCTTTATGGGGCAAGCCATATGTGGTATAGGCAGGTGACCCCAAATTGCATTGATCTAGAGATGGAGAAGTACCGTGGGCTGCTGAAGCCAGGATGAGAGAGAGGCATCCTCCCCATGCTTATCTGCTGCAATGGGGCCAGCAGGGCGCTGAGCCCTCAAGGAGGGAAACCTGGCGTATTCAGAAGAGGTCCGAGGCCTGAGATAGTACGATTGTTTGGCTTAGATGCTGAAGCAAGGGACTTAGTTCTCTGGCGTGGGGGTAATAAACCATGTCAGTGTTTGTTACTGGGACACAAGGCTATCGTGGTGGGTCATGCCCTAGTACAGGAGAGCTCCTCCTTTCGTGGAGGGTCTGTGTTTTAAATAAACTTGATGGATGCCTAACAACTTGTCTACAAAGGGAATTATACCAGCATAGTTATGCCAATACATTCCCCATGTAGACAAGCCTTAGTCTTCCTAGTGGCCTTGTGGCACATGAGACCCAGAGCTGAGCAGGGCATCCGACTACTTGATACCTCACAGGGACAGTCTCAGGCGTCCAATTTGGCCCTATTCTATAAATGAGCATTTATAGAACCGAAAAGTGATACAATGTTTTAATTACTTAAGATTAGCGCAGGAGCCCAGGCACTGCAGATTTATGGTGCAGGCTGGAACTGACACTGACCGGAAATGTATAAAAACAACTGAAACCAGCTAGTCTATTTTCCTTGTCAAAGAGGAGAATGAAGCTAGAATTTTATTTTATTTTTTTACTTTTTCGCATGGATACAGGAGGAGATAAAAGACTTCTTAAAATTCTTTCTAGTCTAATAAACTAGTGCGGTGGTTGTAACATAGACAAGGACTCTTTGTTACATAATAACAGGAATAATGTGGTGAGCTCTTCATCTATACTAAAAAGAAGTGGGCAGGCTTTGGAGGATAGGTATGCATCTGTAATGCTCTGTGTTCTGTTCTGTCTAAGGGTATACCTTCACTGTAGTTAAACACCTGTGGCTGGCCCGTGTCAGCTGACTCGGCCTCTCAGGGCTCCGGCTACTGGGCTGTTTAATGTGGTGTAGATATTCGGGCTCAGGCTGGAGCCTGGGTTCTGGCTTCCCGTAAGAGGAGATGGTCCCAGGGCCTGGGGTCCAGTCTGAGCCCAATTGTCTACAGTGCAATTTTGCAGCCCTGCAGCTCGAGTCAGCTGACATAGACTAGCCATGGGTGTTTAATCGCAATATAGACACACACTATCTGAATCTACTGTACATTCAGAATCTTGGCTACGTAGGGGCTAATGCTGAGTGGTATTGACCAGTTGCAATTCCCATTGATTTCAGTGGCAGTTGCAGGTGTACCGTACCTTTGAGATCAGGCCTTTACAGAGATTAGTGGTGAGATTTTCTTCTGCACCTCTAAGAGGCCCAACCCAAGACAGTTTTAAGCCACCTTTGTGCCCCACTGATCCTGGACCACTGCAGAGATCCCCAGGATAACTTTGATAGCTCCGTAGGCCTATCTAAGTTACAGCAGCCTCTCTGGGCTGCCCTGAATCTCTGCAGTGCTTCATGAGGCACCTTCATATGCACCCTCCTATCCCTACCCCCAGCAGGCTCTGTATGCCAGGGCTTGCTCTTGGAGGGCAAGCTATGGTTGTCTTCTGCAGTGTGTGCACTGAGAGAATCATCCCCCAGGCAGAACTAGGGCTTTTAAGGGCCTTTTGTGCCACTCTGACCCGTTCACCCGGCATAAAGGGGCTGAAGCAGAGGTGAGGAGCTTGTCCCAAAAATGTACTTTGTACATCAGTACTTTATGCTAATCATTTCACACGACACCTCTGTTGTTATTCTAAGTGAGTCAAGCCCTATCTGACTCTTCTGTTCTTTGTTTACTGAAGTACATGTAAGACAAATAACATGATAGTCTTGGAGATAGTTCATGCCATTGATCATTAAATACCAAACTGAGGTGACTTGGCAGGCCGGAAGTTGTTGCCTTATTATCCACTGAATCAGTCACTGAGGAGAGGCAATGCAAGGTGTGAGCAAAGCAGCTGACTTAGGGCAGGAGCCTGTGGATATAGGTGACTATGAATTAATCATATTTGCTCTAGATATATGTACATCAGATAGTTATGAGCAGGCCCTGTTCTCAGTGAGTTTTAAGGGAAGGATGCCAATGATTAGTTGACCTTCTCCGAATTCCCCATCTTGTAGACAATTGGATTGCGGTGTTGAGCTATCTCATGTAGCTACCCCCCTATTCACGATGCTCCTTGAGACACATGAACCCTCCCCCGGAAGACGCCCTTGTTCTGCCCAAGGTGCCGTCAGTTGACCTAAAACGTCCTGGTATACATGTGAGAGCTGCTAGCAGTGTTCTCCGTGACTGCCTTACAACTCCATAACTCTCATAATAGTCTGCTAGATCCTAGAGCTCTTTGACCTGCTGGCCCTACTCCTAAGCCCATTGTGTTTTGGGGAGGGGAAGTTTTATTATTTGCTAGGAGCTTTTGTGGGGGGGATTAACCTATCATGAAGTGAAGTCTGTTGTTACACTGGCTAATGATCCCTTTTAATTGTGGTTGGGGCTCCCAGAACACTGAATGGGCTCGCTGCTTATGGAATAGCATCTGGTATAAATCGAAAGAATAAACAAACAAGTTCTCCTGAATAATTCACAGCCTCCCCCCTTTGAGGTACCCAGTCCATCATGTGTGCTGCCCATCCTTTCCTTCAAGAGCATTCTCTGGGCCCACTAAGACCCTAGGGGGCTAGCTGATTTTTCTCTCTGCTGGAATAGACATGCAAGCACATGGTCTCCTCTGGCTCAGTTGTCCCTCACTGAGGAGAAATAAGTGGAGGACATGGCCCTCCCCTGCCTGCTTCCCCTCACCACAGAAATGGATTGGCTTTCCAAATCTCATCACTGGGGCAGAGACCAGCAAGGTGGCCACTTCGCTCAGCCCAATATTCCTCCCTCACTGAAGGTGAGATTGAGGAGAGAGTTGACTTTTCAGATTTGCCTCTTGCTTCCTTCTGCTGCACTTGAGGCCTGTGACATTCCATGTGACTTAAGCCTGAAAATGTTATTAATGACAATCTTTTATTTAATTAGATGGACTGCTATTTTAGGTGGACTATTTTGTGGAGTTAGGTGGAAGATCACTGTTAGAGAAGGGAGTGCTGAGTGTCACTGTATTGTAATGAGGAGTTCCCTTACCTTTTCATTCATTCCCAGCATTATGCTGGGGATTGGGAGCTCACCAGCTGAGCCACTGAGCTCATGGCTTGTGTTGCCTGTGACAGTGAGACACCCAACCTGGAAGTCTAGAAGGCACCACTTGACCTTTCATTTTACAGATTATTCCCATTTGTCCTTCAAGTTATAAAAGATTTACAATAAAAAAGGGACAAAAGATTAGAAATTCACTGTTAAGGTTTTCCATGCATATTACTTTCCATTATTAATAATACTTAGCACTTTATATGTTCAAAGTGCTGAACAGACAGTAAACAAGTAAGATCTGTGAATATCCCTGTGTGTTGGGCATGTTAGGTATTATTGTTCCTGTTTTACAGCTGCAGAGATGGAGGCAGAGCCATGAAGTGACTTTCCCAAGGCCACACAGCAAGTTAGAGTAACAGGTGTGCTTAGAACCCAGAAACTCCTGACTGTGTCCTAACCCTGATCCCATCCCTCTAAATAGAAGGTGCTACCTTTTTGGTCCATAATCCACAAAATAGCAAAAAAAATGGTTGCAGTCTACCCACTCCAACAAACTTTTGCATCATGGACTATATTAGCATTGGTGGTAAAAATGGGGGGAAATGTACAGAAAAAAAATATTTTTTTAAACTGTTAAATGTTTCGTAATTTTTCCAAACACTTCTAACCACCAGCCAATCAGGACTGGTATGCAACCCATTTCCAGGTTGTTCCCCAGAGACTGAGAATCATTGCCCCAGACTGTGCTACCTCTCTAACTGGCAGCAAGTTTGAACATTTGAAACTAAAGCCTTGCTGGTGCAACTTCATTCAGTCTGTCTGTGCCATACTGTTATCAGACATTGTGCTCACATTGGTATTTTAAAAAATCTATAACAGTAATTATTTAAAATAAAAATAAATTATTCAGTGTATTATAGAAATATGTTAGAGCGTTTAACTACCTGTACATGGTAGTACCCTTTCTAATGCATTAAATCTCTGTTTAAATGGTTTAATTTTATCTAGTCTAATTTAGAAGCTTTTTTGTATATTAGCCATATCTTTCCTCTTTTATATCAGATTTATTGTTTTATAACTTACAAATAGGGGGCCAAGTTCTATCTTTGACTACACCCTTGCAACTCCACTGACTGAATAATTTGTGATCTTCAAAATGTTGTGTCCATGGTAACCAATATTTGGGGTGAATAGGAAACTTAAGGTCCTACATGTCATCATGTGCTATGTTTAGCTACTGAAACAGTTCTAGCTGCAATCACAATAGCCCTGCTTCTGATATCAAGAATAGAATCAATAAGAGGAAGTAACACTGTTGGACCAGGATGCACCAAAATAACTTACTGGAAGAAACTCTGAATAGAGATGCTATTTATTTAATTTCTTGGTAATGAAGATGATTAACCACTTATCAGCTCAGAATCAGAAAAGCCTTCTTGGTAGCTAGAGAGCCAGGGTAAATTAATCATGCCAAGTGCTACACCACAACGTGAAGGCATTTCTCTTGCAACAGCAATATTTAACTTGCCTTCCTCTTACAGAAAGAACAAAAATACATTAAAACTTTTATCTGGCTGAGTTTTCCGAGGTCAGTCCTTGTTTCTCCCTTTTAAGAATTGAACTCAGGCTACTTGTTCATGAAAATAAAACCCAGGTATGCACAGGACCGGCACATACAAAGGCCCAGATCCACAAAGGTACGTAGGCTCCTAACTTCTATTGATTTGTGGATCTGGGCCAATCTAACTAGCTCTGCTTGCTTTGATCTTTTATTGTACCAGCAAAGCTTATTCGGAATCAGGTTCCAAAACCATGTCAGCTGCAAGCACAGTGTCTTTCTAATGATGTGCTGAGTCCATGTTCTGGCTAGTGACTGAATCTGTGTAATTTATCAATCATCTAAGATGCAAAGTATGTTTCAATGCAGCTATTTTCTTTAAAGAGGCAATGCCAGAACCCTCACCATGCAGCATCCCTTGGAGTGGTGGTGGCTTAGTGATGCAATCATCGATTTGAAATACCCACAGCAGCCTGGTGGAAACCACAGGTTCAAATTGTGGCAGAGTTGATATTTGCAAAAACAGGTGCCTAAAAATCTCATATTTAAGCACCTAAATAAATGGTCTGATTGTTTTTAAAAATTCTCAGCACCCAGCAACTGTCACTGAAATCAACTGCAGTTTGATGACATTAGAAACAAGAGATTGAATTTTTAGCTATAGGAAAGTTATTTTAGATCAGGGGTTGGCAACCTTTCAGAAGTGGTGTGCCAAATCTTCATTTATTTGCTCGAATTTAAGGTTTCGCGTGCCAGTAATACATTTTAACGTTTTTATAAGGTCTCTTTCTATAAGTCTATAATATATAACTAAACTATTGTTGTATGTAAAGTAAATAAGGTTTTTAAAATGTTTAAGCAGCTTATTTAAAATTAAATTAAAATGCAGAGCCCCCTGGACCGGTGGCCAGGACCAGAGCAATGTGAGTGCCACTGAAAATCAGCTCGCATGCCGCCTTCGGCACATATGCCATAGGTTCCCTACCCCTGTTTTAGATCATTTGAGTAGTTTTATTATTTTTATTATATTTTTAGCTTGATTTTTTTCCTTTTCTCTGAGCCTTGTACAATTGGCCTCATGAAAACTGAGGCACATGGCTTCGCAGGCAGAGGGATACAAGAAATAGTCTCATTAAAATGTTTTAAAACTTCCCCAAACATTCCTAGAATAACTTTCTATAATATAGGCCATATACTAAATATGCGATGCAATATCAACCATTATCAGTACTTGTGTGGGATGACCTGTATAGTTCACTTGTGGCTTTGCCGCCTATGAGTAATGCAGCCGTCCCAAACTCATGCTGACTGAAAACATGTGCATTACACCACATTATCAGGTGTGTGGGGGTGGGAGGGGAGATAGAGGGAGAAATTCAGGAAGCTACAGGCTATGGCCAAATTGTACCATTCTAGCACTGGCCTGTCTTGGGGCCCAAGCACCCTCATCCCAGGGGGAGCTCAGCGAGGGATTGTGCCCAGGAAGGTACCACCTATACCCTGGCACCTGTGTAAGAGCTGGGGGCAATATAGCCTTATGTTTATTTCTTTAGGCCTTGATTCAGCAAGGTACTAAAGCCTGGGCCTACGTTTAAGCATGTGGCCTCATTGCGGTCCGTGAGTCTTCTCATTTACTGAAAGTTGGGGCTTGTCCACACCAGCAATTGACCAGCAGAACTACAGCAGTATAATTATGATTATACAGCTATAGCTATGCTGCTATAACTCCCCATGTGGACACTTTATTTGAGGATAAAGGCAACCTCATTCCAGTATAATAAGGAGTAATTATACTAGAAAAAGTCACTTTTATTCTCAAATAGTGTCCACATGGGAATTATACCAGCATAGCACTATAGTTATACTGGTATAGTTCTGCCAACAATCCATTTCCCTGTGTAGACAAGCTCTTAGGCAAATCTTTATATACCTTGTTGAAACTGAATCAGTGCCTTAATGTTCGCTTAAAGATTTTTTAAGCCAATGTTCCCAGGTAGCAAAAAAATAGGCCTTATTCCTAAAACGAAGGAGGTAACTAACAACATTTATCATTTTGAATGCACCTTGTCAGCCAAACAAATGTTAGGGTTTGTAACTTATCCTAAATGGCTTATTTCCAGTTAAATTGTGAAAATATTTTATATAATAAATGAACTGATTTTTTGGTTTGACTTAAAACACTGAACTCTTATTTAGATAAAAACCTGGTGTTTATTTATGATTTCTGCTTTTGATTTTGGTTATAAAAGGAATTATAAGTTTTTTGGACTGAAACAGCCAATTTGAAAGACCTTTGCTGCATAATTTCACCATTTTGTCTATTACAGAGCAAATATATCATTCAGTAACACTATTCCGAGCAGTAGAGCTCCTCGGGAATTTTTTTCCTGACCAAAATTTTGACAAAAACTATCAAATTCTTTTGTCTTCATCAAAATTTTTAGCAGAAAACTTTGACTTTTCATTTTAAAATAATGAAAACCAAAAATGTTCAGCCAATACCCACTATCAACCAGAAAAAAAAACTGTTTTCCAACAAATAATCAAAAACATTTCAAGGAAAGCAGACAGTTTTCATGAAAATTCTCATTTAATCAAAAGCCCAGTTTTCCATGGGGAAAAAAACTTTTGTCTGAAAATTTTCAACCGGTCATACTGAACAGTTTACTGTAACAGACTTTAAAAGGATTAACAGTACTCACTAGTCATAGTGCTATATTTATATGTACATATTAAATAAGTGTTATGTTGGGCAACACACAAAGAATGACTGGGATGCTATATAAAAGTTATAATGAAGTCAAGTTATTGCTGTCCTAACAGTGGTTCAGGAAATCATGACTATTAATACGGAGAGCTGAGGTATAGAAGTTGTAGAAGACATTGACAGCCAAACATGCAACCTTCCCAACACCTGTGTGTTAGCAGCACTGTGGCGGCCGCTCTGCTCTTACTACTGAGATCTAGGTAGGCGTTGTGCTATGAATGCCAATCTCTCACATTGCATTCTTTAGCACATATCACATTATTAACTTGTGCATAGACAATTGTGAATCCCGGAGGGCACTCTCTATTCAGAAGGCGAATCGCAGTGAAGGAATGAGTTGGATGGAGCCCAGCCGTTTGATCCTCCTGATTCTGCAAAAAGAACATTGAGCTTGCCTCAGCTAGTGCTGATTTTTCTTTTCTTTATTACAACAAGAAGACAAGTTTTCCAGTTGAAACAGGCAGCCCAGAACTGAGCACCAACAACAGTATCTTTTCCCATGAAGTAAATTAAATCTGCCTGCGGGTCAGGTTGTTAGGGAGGTATTTGATGACCTTCAAATGTATCTGAGATTTCTCTCTAATTCCCATATAACACACTAGTTAGTCTGCATCTCAAATGCTGTAGGGATGTTTTTGGGGTGCTCGTCTGGAGCAGACATTGAGATCGGCTGTTCAACAATCTGTTTGGGAATTCAGTACTCATCTGAAAAGATGTAGGGATGGAGTCTCAACTGTCACTCCCTAATGCCGAACCGCTTGGCCCTGGTGCAAATTAGAGCTGCAAGGGAGCAGGTCTAACTCAGGCCACCGTCATAAATTCTGCTCTGTGCTGGCCCGTCATACCTCCTCCCTCCACTTATACTGAGAGTGTGGGGGGACATCTGGCTCAGGAGCAGTGCAAAGTGGACTTAATGGATTGGAGGATCTGGCCCTCGGTCTGTTGGCTAAACTGTATTAGTCCCTCTCAATAACTTCATCCTTAATCATAGGAGAGAAGCCTCTTTGAGCACAACCATCTGTGTCTCTAGTTATTTTTCATAAATAACTTCAATAAAGTTGTCACTAAGGTCAGAAAATTAAAGGGTTCCTCTGATTTAAAGCCTAAGAAAACACCACTAATACCTGGATAGCAAGTCAGTCTATGGCACTTCTCTAGTGGGGCGGCTCCCTTTGATTGAAAGGGGCTGTTTGGCTATCCTGCTGGTAAATGGAAGGAATTTTCACCAAAGGAAAATATACTCTCTGGGAATGTGTGAGCGAGAACACAGTGCTAATGCTCCTGTATTTCTTTTTTAGTAGTTATTACTTAAAATATATAGCAAAAAGTTACGGCTGGACTGAGGCACTTATTTGTATTGTGTTAATTCCACTCAGGGCCCCATTGTGCTAGGCAGTCCTTTTGCTGAAAAACTGAATAGACAAGGTAGACAAATGGCTGGAGGTGAAGTAGAGGCACAGGGAAGTGAGGTGTCTTGCCCATGGTCACACTGCAGGTCAGTGGCAGATCAGGGACAACAAACTGGGTATCTGAGTCCCAGTCCAGTGCCCTGTTTACTAGTATTTTAGATAAAACCTTGTCACCTTTGTATAACATCCCATGGGCAGTCTGCAGTTGTGTGAGACATTTGTTTGGTAAATGTTTTCCATTTTTTAACGATTCATCTTGCAAAGCAATAGGCACCCTCAGCTTCTGTTGAAGTCAATGGAAATTGAAGGTACGCTGCACCTCTAAAGATTTGGCCTTTACTGAGGCTAATGAGGAAAATAACCGCCTTAAGTAGCATGGTGGATACTTCAAATGAGCTTTGTGGACACTGATCTTGCAATTTATTTCAATCCCAACAAACAGGGCTGAAATAAACACCCTTTCAGCTTGTTATACTTGGGTGAGTTCCATATCAGCTAGTTCCTGGAGATTTGGGGTTGTATTTTAAACTTGGTTACAAAATATTTTCATTAACTTGTTATTGTACATGTCAGATTCCTTCCTTACATTTTAAATGTTCCAGCTTGCAAGAACATGCTTCTACATCAGTCCCTGAAGCTTACTAATTACAATAGATTTGTTGTTTCAGGAAGGTAGAATATATAGGCTTTGTTAGCAAACACTACTTTGACAGCATTAAGTATGTAATTCTCCCAGACATGTAGAGGTATCATATTCCTTATCATACTTTTTATCTATCTGTTTTGCCCGCGCAGAGCCAAACATGCTGCTCCGCGCATGGGTGGCAGGTTTGTAGAAATTTTGGTGGTGCCCAGAACCCGCCCCCCCCAACTCCGCCCCCCACCTACCTAAGGAATGGAGTTTGGATGCTGGGTGCAGGCGCCGGGCTGGGGCAGGGGGTGGGTGTGCAGGAGGGGGTGAGGGGTGCAGGCTCTGGGAAGGAGTTTGGGTGCAGGCTCTAGGCTGGGGGTGGGGGCATAGAAGGGGGTGAGGGGTGCAGGCTCTGGGAGGGAGTTTGGGAGTGGGAAGGGTTCAGAGGGTGCAGGCTCTGGGAGGGAGTTTGGGG
>NW_020664499.1:7824692-7858686 GCF_002925995.2 Terrapene triunguis
GAGCTTCAGTGAAGTCAAAATTATCTTCCTAGATTGTTGCTTCAGTGGTGACTCTCCCTTGTCTGCCACATGAGAGGCACAACAGTGCTTGGCACTCTCAAGGCCCTTCCCAGGTTACTTTCTCCTATTTACATCATTGCATTGTAACTCACTCACATTGCTTTGCCAGCAATGGCGGCCTCTTTCCCCTAGGGTGACCAGATGTCCTGATTTTATAGGTACAGTCCTGATTTTTGGGTCTTTTTCTCATATAGGCTTCTATTACTCCCCACCCCCGTCCCGATTTTTCACATTTGCTGTCTGGTCACCCTATTTCCCCCACTTGTCTGCTTCTCCCCCACCAAGCGCCTTTACACATTCTACTAGTTTATCCCTTAAGTGTGAATTGTTCTTCCTCAATCAATTTGCACAGCCTCCAGCCTGTCCTCCTTCAAGTCCTTTCTTAAGACCCACCTCTGCCATGATGCTTACAGTGAAACATCTGATTAATATGGCTGACAGGGGATGAGGAGGTGGTTACTGATTCATCTATAGCTTTTGTGTACCTAACTCATTTAAAAAACGAGTTAATAGTACATGCTGTGTGTGTTTACTATTAATATCACCCTTGTCTTTCCATTTTCCAACTCCGTTGTGTTCTGCACTCTTCTACTGCCTCTTGTTCCTATTTAGCTTATAAATGTTTCTTATTTTATGTTTGTACATGACCTAAAACAGTGAGGTCCTGATCCTGATTGTTGTGTTTTGATGATTCTTTAAAGACAATAATAAATAATGGGGGGAGGGGTATTTCTCTTTCCTTCTAAGTGCTACATCCACACCCACACATGCAATGCACTCAATAACACACCGACACACAAATATAAAATATCCCAGGCCAATTAGTTTAGAGATTGGGGCCACTATTTTAAAAGTGGCTAGTGATTGTGGGTGCCTCACTTTTGGGGTGTTCAACCTACTGAAAATCAAGCTCCTTAAAGGTGTCTCAAGTTGGTGCTCAGCACTTACTGAAAACCAGGCCCCTTTCTAAAGTATCTCAAGTGGAACCTTCAGAAATTCACCGTCTCCAAGCTCACTCGTCACTTTTTAAAATCCTCGCCCCAATCTAAAACTAATCGAACTGTTTCACTTCCAGGCTGGGAAGGAAGGGAGACAGTGAGCAGTGTTGGTGTTTCTGTTTTTAAATAATTGGGAGGTGGGTACTACAATGATAAGGGATCTATATAAGCCTCTAGATTCAATACACAGCAATATGAGTCAGAGGAGGTGTTGGTCCCCAGACTGGGTCTTTATGTTTAAACGTCTCTTACTTTGTGTTACAGTAGGACCCGGTGGGAGAGCCCATGGGGCTCAGCCAAGTACCGACACAGAGACAGTCCCTGCCCCAAAGAGTTTACAGTCCAAATAGATAAGACAGTCACAGGACAGGAGGAAGAAAATATTATCCCCATTGTATAGATAAGGAACTGAGGCCCAGGGAGGCTGTGGCAGGGCCAGCAACGGCATCTAGAGTTCCTGAGTCCCATTCCAGTGCTGTAACCCTAAGACCATGCCTCTTGTCATTTAGAGGAATTGATTTTACACCTGAGTTATCTAAATATACATTCTCTAAAAATAAAACTTACTCCTGGGTGTTGATCTGGCTAAGAGAGAGATGTATGCACAGAATTTGACATACTGAGATCACCAATAAAATATAATACACTATTGCATACCTAGGGGAAATAACCTTTCCTTTGAATTAGGACATGATGTTCGTTTCCAAATAGCCTAGGAATTTGTAAATAACTGTTCAAGATGCTAGGTCAATTCTGAAAGCTTCAAATCTGAGCCATTAGCGTAAATCAAAGAGAAATTACCTTTCCATTGACACATGGCATTACCGTCAGCTCACAGTAATCTAGGCAGCACTTGCGTCTGGCTGTTAGACATACTAACGTTAGTCATTCCAAGCAGCATAGTGCTTCAGAAACCAAGCTACAATGTTTACTTTTAAAAGTAGCATAATTAACCAAAGCAACTCCATCATCTTAGTGCTCTCAGGCTGGCTAGCACAATATTATTTGTCATCTCAAATCTTTCACTGCCAAAAGAGGGCACTGGGAGGTAGAGAGCAGCTCCTGTGGGGAACACAAAGCTGTGTAGCAGAGCAGGTGCTAGATCTGTGCCACCTCCAGTGTTTATATCTATTCTGTTACTATGAGATGATGGAAAGTAACTGAAGCTTAAGCACATGTGGTGCAGACTGCCCCAGAGCACAGATGTTCTGGGAAACAGGGAATTATTTCAGAAAATCCCAAGTTTCCACATTTTCCTATAAAATGTTTGTAGCCACCTTGTGTCACCATCAGAAAAAGTCAGTCTTCTCTGGAGTTTCCAGTAGCTGGCCACTTGACTCTGTTAGGGATGGGCAAACATGTTCAGAAGGAAAAATGGAAACCTGCTCCTTCTCCCTACTTATAAATCTCCATCCATTCCTAAAATCAAACCTCTGTGAGGTTCAAGATAATTAGGTTATGGCCACCTTTCTCCTACCCCATCTACCTCCATCCAAAGGGAAGTGCAGGCGTTTCAACTATTCTCCTTCACCCCTCTTTCCTGCTGTGCCAGGTTTGAATGGGGTTAGAGGGTAGGCCCAGAAGCCTGCAGTTCCCTCCCTGACCTTCAGAGGATGCCCAGCTGGCGCACACTCCACCATGGGCCTCAGGGAGGTAACTAGCTTGAGTGACAACAGGGAATGTTAACATTCAAGGATGAGAGAATGTATCCCACTGGGGAGGGATGTGATGTAACTGGGCCTTAGAGGGAACACAAGCCTGTTGGGAGGAAGGGGATCTATATGGAGAATCATGGGCCTGTTGGCACAAGGAGGTTGTGGGGCTGTTGGTGGAAGCATGGTAATGCAATCTTGATAGGACCAGTAGGGTTCCGATAGCTTTAGAGCTTTGGATAAGCATTCAAATATTGTGGCGCTGGAAAGCTCACTGCTAACCTTCAGGGAAACCAAGGGCCTCATGATTAACTGTGGCCTTTAACTTGGGATCATGATCAAGCTCAAGAGACTGTAAATACTGTTTGCCTTCTTCACCATCTGAAGTAGCTTTCTCTCTACTTGGGGAGTGAGTGGAGCATTGATTTAGTTATGGTGCTGCTGCTTGTTAAAGGGTGTGCCCCTTTTTCTCTCTGTCATCAGTCACACGCCATATGAAGCTTTGTTTTCAATAGAACAAAGTATTTACCCCCAAAAAAAGTTTGGGTGAATTTCAATTCTCATGTGGTTCTAGGGTGGGCCCGTGCAAAAAGTGCCATATGTTGGATGATCAGTATTGCTTGTGAAAGTGGGGCTGCCAGGAATCATTTTACAGTGCACTGAAGACCATGGCATGTGTCAGTCCGGTTATAAAGAAAGGGCTCTGTAAACTGAGGTTCATTCTTAGAAAGATTAAAAGCTGATACCTTTTTGTGTCTCTGTTCCCATTTCCTCACTCCTTTAGTCATTTCTGCTATGGTTCACTAAGAACTTGCAGAAATTCTGAATCAGACTTCCACTCCTCCAGAGATATTCAAATTCAGCAGGAAAAGAAAGAATAGAACATTGTTTTCACTACTTTGATAGAAGGGCTTTCCTTCCTTCCAGTGACTAATATTTATATATTTAATATTTATGTATAATGAGTGGGTGAACTCATTTTTCCTTTTGAATGAGGATCAGTCAATGTTGCTAATTTTATATTCTTCCCTGTCAAATATTTCACACAATCTTTGGCCTCTCTGCAGATATATTTTAAGCTAAATACACTTCCAATTTTGTTCAAATTGCATTTGCTTCACTAAAACAGGAGGTGCAGATGAAACCGAAATTGTGGTGTTTCCCGCCTTAATCCTTTAGGCTCATTTCAAAGGAGCCAAAGGGAGTTGAAATTCAATGGAATTTGATCACTGATCTCTTTTAGGCTTTTCTGACAGTCCCAGCCTTTGGCCTGCTCTAAACTAGAAAAGGTTTGCCAGTGTAGCTATAATGGCAAACTCTCAGATGAAAGGGGTGATATCAGCACAGATTCCCCTGTAACGTTCAGCGTGAAGAACTGAAAACAAGTTTTTAAATCTGTGTATTCCACTAGCATTTTCTAGCCTACAACAGCACAGGTTCATGTGCAATACTACTTCCCACTTTCTGAGGCCTGGTCCACACTAAGACCCCAGATCGAACTAAGATACGCAACTTCAGTTACGTGAATAACGTAGCTGAAGTCGAAGTATCTCAGTTCGAACTTAAAGGTACTTACCGCGGGTCCACACGTGGCAGGCAGGCTCCCCCGTCGACTCCCCCTACTCCTCTCACAGAGCAGGATTACTGGCGTCGACGGCAAGCACTTCCGGGATCGATTTATCTCATCTAGACAAGATGCGATAAATTGATCCCAGAAGATCGATTGCTGGCCGCCAAACCAGCGGGTAAGTATAGACGTACCCTGAGAGCTATACACACAAATTAAGCCTTACGACACTCATGTGAGGTAGGTACCAATATAACTCCCATTGTATAGGGAAACTGAGACCTAGGGCAATTAAAGTGATTTGCCCTACGCCACAGAGGGTTTTACCGACAAAGTTGGAATTAGAGCTCAGGAATTGCTAGCTCCCACTGCTGTATTCTAACCACTGGACCATACCTGTCTTTCGTACATAATGATTGTAAGTGCCTGTATTCCGCACTGTCCTCATCCGGCTCTGATCTGTTGGGATTCTCTTCTTGCCAGCATTCATTAATGCATTCAGGTATATATATTCAAAGAGCTGAATGAAATTTTGCCACGCAATAGCGTATAAGGGATAACATTCTGTACTTGCATACGTAGAAGTCAATAGGATTTTATTGTACGTGAATTTGACATGAGTAAAGGCTGCAGAACTGAGCCCTTTAATGTGAGTTGGGTGGGGGAAATCCCAGGTACTTCTGAAGTCATAGAATCATAGAATATCAGGGTTGGAAGGGACCTCAGGAGGTCATCTAGTCTAACCCCCTGCTCAAAGCAGGACCATTCCCAACTAAATCATCCCAGCCAGGGCTTTGTCAAGCCTGACCTTAAAAACCTCTAAGGAAGGAGATTCCTTCCCTAGGTAACCCATTCCAGTGCTTCACCACCCTCCTAGTGAAAAAGTTTTTCCTAATATCCAACCTAAACCTCCCCCATTGCAACTTGAGACCATTACTCCTTGTTCTGTCATCAGGTACCACTGAGAACATAATGTATCGTTTTTATTTATTTGCATAACTACTTGTTTTAGCTTGTAGTGGGTTAGATGAACAGCGAGGCCCTGCTGCAGAGTACCTTGTACACCCAAAAGTCCTACTGAAGTCAAGGAATGTGCATTTCAACTATCAGATGAATCCTCTTCCCACTGAAGTCCACTGCAAAACTCATGGTCTTCTGTGGGAACAGGATCTAGCCCATAAAGAATTGGATAAGGATGGTAAGAAAAAAGCTGCATGGGGCACCATCCAGTTGCTGAGCACCCTCAACTCCTATTCAGGGGTGGCTCTAGCTTTTTGCCGCCCCAAGCACGGCAGGCAGGCTACCTTTGGCAGCATGCCTGCGGGAGGTCCACGGTCCCGCAGATTCGGCGGCATGCCTGTGGGAGGTCCGCCGGTCCCGTGGCTTTGGCGTACCCATCGCTGAATTGCTGCCAAATCCGCGGGAACAGCAGACCTCCCGCAGGCATGCCGCCGAAGGCAGCCTGACTGCCGCCCTCGCAGGGACCAGCAGGGCGCCCCCCGCGGCTTGCTGCCCCAGGCACGTGCTTGGAGCGCTGGTGCCTGGAGCTGCCGCTGCTCCTATTGAAGTTATTGGGAACGTAAGGGGCTCAGCAATTTGCAGCCAGGCTCCATGATGAGTAAAGCAATAAAGTGCATAAGGGGATGTGGCGGAGTCGCACTACTGATGCTGTAGTGAAGGATGAGAGATGACTTCTCCTTTATATATTTGTCTCTCTCCAATCTGTTCTCTATTTGAAAAATAATTTGTACAGTTTTTTAATTTTTATTTTAAACATTTTTGAAATCCTCTCCCAATTTTTTTTCAATTTTTAATGTCTTTTCCTTTTATAAAAAACACTACATTAAATCAAAATTCTACATCAATGCAATATTAAATTTACAATTGTGACTGCACAAAAATCAGGGCATTCAGAATAAAACTTCCCCTCTGCAGCCTTAACTCAGTCTGTCCAGAAGTCTAGAAAATAGCACAACTTCTACACAGCATGTTTGCTCTATCCTTGTGGAGTTGCATAGCATGTTGCGCCATCTCACATGGTGATGTGATGAAACCCCCTAGCTGAATCAGAGATGCAAGGGAATAGGTCAGGTGCTCATCACCACCTGAACCCTATGAATTTCCTGTGGAAGTAACATCGGAGTCTTAACGTGGTTGTGGGCTTTTTAATATATATTAAATAATTTGATGCAGAAGAACAATTTCTAAATCTTGTGTGTTCCTTTGAAAGCTTACAGATTGCCACAGCTGGGAAATGACTGACCTGGTTTGAGTGAGGAGACTCACCTTGCATCAGTCAGTCTTACAGTTTATGATGGCTTTCTCATGCTGCTTCCTTTATTTCTGCCCAAACCCCAACTGCTGTAAACAGGTTTATGCAATCACGACCTGACGCTAAGTCAGTGTTTTTTTACATAGCTGTGGGTTGCATTTCCAAACAAACTAGGATGTGACTTAAAAAAAACTTTTAAGATCGAGTGGTTGGCTTCATAAGGTCATCTTTATTCATTTCCTCCAAACACCACACTGCATGCAGTGTGGGCTCTGACCTCATCTGTTCATCATTAACTCAGTTTCAGCCAATTGCATTCCATCTTGTCTTTGGTCTTATGGCTAAGGTTCTGTTGTATCAGTGTAATATCTGATATGTCCTCTGTATGCTTCCTTTGCATGGAGTTATCATTTGCCCAATTGTCTAGTTTTTGAATGCCATGATCCTATTTCAGATAACTTCCCAACTATTCTTCTCCCTCTTTTAATGCCCCTTTTCTATGGCATCAAATTCTGCTTTCAGTTACATTTGTGCTGACTCTTTGAACTTAATGCCTGGGTATCACAGAGCAGAATTTGACCCATTTTCATTGCACTTTGTTTCTTTGCAAGGAAGTAAAATCCTGAGAGGTGGGATGGATGTTACTTAAAAAAAAGTCTCAGAAGACATGTGAACCACTGAACAAAAAGGGAGCCAGAAAGACAAGAGGGAAATCATGATGGCTAAAGGGGAAGGTTCAAAGAGCTATTCCAACCAAACAGATCTCTTTCAAAATTTGGAAATCTGACCCTAGTAACTCCAATAAACAGGAATATAAATTACAGGAGGCATTAAGTAAGAGGGAAGTTAGAAGGACCAGAATGGATTTCCAGGAGCAACTAGCTAAAGGTGTAAAAACAAACAAGAAATACTTTGAGTATGTTAGAAGCAGGAAGCCTGTGAAGAATCTGTGGGTGAACTGAATCTCTAGGGATTAAAAGGAGCAATTCAGAAGATACGGATGTTGAGGAGTTAAATTATTTCTTTGCATCACATTTCACCATGGAGAAGATTGGGGAGATTCCTACCCTAGACCTGTACTTTTCTAGGAATAAAGTCAAGGTGCTCTTGGTGACTGAAATTTAAATATGAAGGAGCTGAGCTGCTAATAAAAATATGCAGTCTCTTATTCAAAACAGCCACTGTTGCAGAGGATTGGATGGCAGTAAATATTGTACCTGTTCTTTTAAAAAGGCCGTAGGGTTGATCCAGGGAATTATAGACAGGTAAGGCTCATGTCTGTACCTGACATATAGGTAGAAATTATAATTAAAAAGAGAACAAAAAATACCTAGAAGATCATGATCTAAGAGAATCTCACCAGCATGGCTTCTGCATAGGAAAATGGTCTCCCTAATCTCTTAGAATCCTTTGAATGTGTCAATAAATTAGTGGATAACGGCAAATCGTTGACTATCAAGATTTCTAAAAGGCTTTTGACAAGGTCCTGCATAACAGGCCACTAAAGAAGCTTACGTGGTCATGGGCTGAGACTGTGAAGTATTGTCATGGATCAAAAACTGGCTAGAAGGCAGGAGTCAAATGGCAAATGTTCATTATGGCAAAAGGCTAACAGCTGAGTCCTCCAACATTCTGGGCTGGATCCTATGTTATTTATTATAATTGTTAATGATCTAGAAAGGGGGCTGAGTAGTGAGGTAGCAAACTATTGCAGATGACACGAAGTTATTTCGGTTAGTCAAGACCAGAGAGGACTGTGAGAAACTTCAGACGTGACAAGCTAGGTGAATAGGCAACATGATGGCAAATGAAATACAGTGTTGATAAATGCAAAGTAATGCACATTAGAGGGGAAAATTACCCTACTCCGACATCTTAGGGGGTTCTAAATTATTAACTGTATCAACTCAGGGAAGGGATCTACCTGTCATTGTGGACAGCTCAATGAAAACCTCTGTTCAATGTGCAGCCATGGTCAAAAAAGCGAAGTGTTAGAATTCCTAAGGAATGGGATGGTGAACAATGCACAGAATAGTCAACTGTCTTTATATAATTCAGTGTGGCCGCATCTGGAATAATGTGTGCAGGACTAGGCACCCCATCTCAAAAAGGATATTGCAGGACTCAGTGTACAGAGAAGAGCGACAAAATGATTAAGGGGATAAAATAAACCTCTCAGATTGGAAAAATGGGATTATTGACTTCAGAAGGGAGATTAATAAGAAGGAAGGTGATAAAAGTATATACAATAATGAATGCTCCAGAAAAGGTAGCTCAGTAATGTCTGTTCTCCCTGTCATATAACATAAGAACAAGGGGGCATTCAATGAAATTAAAGGGGGGGGGGAATTCAAAACCAGTAAAATAAATGTACTTTTCACACAGCATGTTATTAAACTATGGAACTCACTGCCCTAGGAAGTCATTGAGGCCAATAATTTAATATTCCAAAAGCAAGTGGACATGTATGTAGATACTAAGGAAGTCCAGAGTTATAATTAATTATGACAAACATTTTGAAAGGTATATTAAATCTCATGGTTTGGGGTTTAAACCATTCTCTGTTAGTGATTAGAATGAGACCTACCGTTGGGGGGCTGATTATCCTACATCCTATATTTTCCACTGAAATATCTCTGGTGCAGGCCGCTGTCAGAGACAAGATAACAGACTAGATGGACAATGGGTCTGATCCAACCTGGCAGTTCCTATGTTCCGAAGGAGTTGGGAGTAGGAAGACCTACATATAGGGCTTTCAAGTTTATTGGATCATCTGTTTATTGTATACACATTGGACATGAAGAGGATGATGGAATATTCCATGTCTATAGCAGCATCAAACAAAACGGGTAATTCCTAAAGTAACTTGCATTCAGATCTCTGCTCACCCATTTCTTCCAGTGAGTCTACCCTGGAATTATTTACAAACCCATGATGGAATGCTGAACATTTCCATAAATAAAATATTTTTAAATTAACTGGATGATGATAAAATTGCTAGGACATCTAGGCTGGTATTTTCAAAAGCATTTATGTGACATTGCACAGTGGTTCTCAACCAGGGGTACGTGTACTCCTCGGGGTACGTGTACTCCTCGGGGTACGCAGAAGTCTTCCAGGGGGTACATCAACTCATCTAGACATTTGCTTAGTTTTACAACAGGTTTCATAAAAACACTAGTGAAGTCAGTACAAACTAAAATTTCATGCAGACAATGACTTTTTTATCCTGCTCTATATACTATGCACTGAAATGTAAGTACAATATTTATATTGCAATTGATTTATTTGACAATTGTATGGTAAAATGAGAAAATAAGCAATTTTTCAGTAATAGCATGCTGTGACACTTTTTTGTATTTTTGTGTCTGATTTTATAAGCAAGTAGTTTTTAAGTGAGGTGAAACTTGGGGGAACTCAAGACTCCTGAAAGGGGTACAGTAGTCTGGATAGGTTGAGAGTAACTGACGTAGCACAAATCCTGTTGAAAGTCTATGGGACTCTTAAGTCATGTACATGCTTTTGAATATCCCACTCATTATTTGTAAGTGTTTTTTTTTTCATTTGACTACTTCTAATAGAATTGGTAGCTGGGGTGAACAAGTTTAACCTTGCAACGTGCCTGGCTAACTCAGTCAGTAGAGTATGTTTAGTTTAGTATGTTGCAAGTTTAACCTTGCAACATACTAAACTAAAAACAAACCATGATATATAAAGTAACATATAAACAAGGAAAGAATTTAAGATGCAAGCAATATACAACTGAAGTATCTCTGTTCTGTGTGTGGTTTATAGGTTCTTCTTTGCCAAATTAAGAGCCATCTGGATTTTTAGGGGACATCGTGACATTGTTTTGCTGACATTGACATATTATTGACTAATACTGCAAAATATAATCATGGTCTTCCTGTTTTCTTAGACCATGGACACAATTTTTGTGATGGTAAACGACTTTCTTCTCTCTATTCTGCTTCTGCTTTGGGTTCTTTTAACTGTTCCTAGAAATGATAGGGAGGCTGCACTGTTTGTGGAATCTCTACAGACTTTTATCTGTAAAAGTTAGAGAGGTTGGACAGAAAATTCACTCATTCATATACTACATAATCCAGTAGGTTGTTACCTTTACTGATTTTAATGGGACAGTCTTGATTTTCACAGGTCTCTACTTCCCACAAGAAAACTTTGTGTGATATTTTAAAAACCTCTCAAAATTCAATTCTGGTATCACATTGTGTGAAGTCTGCATGATGCTGTAGTGTCATGAAGTAACAGTTTTAATCCTACAGGACAACTCGTGAAAGGGGACAAATGGCGCTTGTAGAAGAGTAAATCTGATTTCAAATATTTTTACATATAAAAGCACCAACTTTGGTTTGTTATAATTTGTGAGGTCATGTTCAGACAACTTCCAGGTATTAGTGAAAATGTTCTCCTGTGTATATCTGAAAGACTACATTTAACGAAAATCAGGATTAACTCACTATTTGAAAAACAAAAAGGGATTACATGCATGAATAATTCACAGTAAATATTATGACCACTTCTAGTATCCACATACTGTCACTCTTGCAATGCTATGACAGCCCTCCTGCCATACCCAATGATATGGTGCTTGCCTGGTACCTATCGCTACAATTAATGTTGTAAAACAATGTGTTACTAATGCTCAGAACATGCCGGAACATTTGTGTTGGGTTAAAATTTTCCATGCTTGGTCTTGGCCCAAAAGTGAGAGAGTGTTTGTATGTTTGCATGGAGGGGGAGAGTGTTTGGTTAGTTTAAAAAAAAAGTCTTAGGGAAATCCCATTTTTGCCATTTTGAGTTCTGCAAGGACAAAAAGGTTTTTCTTGGCCTTTGTGAAATGAACTGAGCAGTCAAAGTGAACCACAATACCATATGGCAAAGTTTGCTGAAACCCTTTATAACTGAAATTGGCAAGTTTGGCACAGCTCCTTCAACCAATCCTCTCCCTTCTGGCTTAGCCAGTGGAATGATATGGGTGGATATGACTGGGACAGGTGGCAATTTCCTGGACAAATCTTACTGAATTAAGTTAAACCTTACTGAATTAAGTGTAAGTATTTTAGGATCCCACTGTGTTAAAAATGCAAATGCTTATGTCCTATTGTTGGATTGTATGGGATTTTAGGAGGAAAACAGGATTAATGCAACATCTGGGAAGTACTGAGAACTTCAAGAGACTGTTGATCAGTGTAACAGACACGATGGATCTTTTAGGACAATATGTATGAAGTGGAATTCCTAGGGAAGTACTGGGCAGGAGGGGATTGCATCCCCACCTACAGACTCCGCCTTTGAAGCTTCGCCCTGAGGGGTGGACTGTTTGTCTGGGGATCACCTGTTCTGTGACATCAGTTCAAAGACCCAAACTGGGTTCTCCATGGACCAAACAGACAAAGAAAGGACTTCTGAATACAAGCTGGTGTTTAAACTGACTCAGGGTCTTCATTCTGATCCATCAAACAGACAGGACCACCTGCCCAAGGGAAGGGCCCTACTCCTTCCTGGGAAAGGTTGCAAGGACTGACACCATGAGAGCCCTTGAGCAGACTGAGGGCAGGGAGGGAGGATCTCTGATAAGGTTATTAACATGGAGCTCTTATATTGTTTTTCTCTGATGTGCTTTTACCTTACAAGTTTGCTTAGAAAAAGCTGTGTGGTAACTTATAATGACTGTGCCAGTTAAATTGCGTACCATCTGAGGAGAGAAGCAAAGCAGGTCTTTTGCTGGAAATAACACAGTGAAGGCAGGGAACTGGTCAACCTGGAAATACCCTGCTCAGCAGGGAGAGAGATGGGGGTGAGGCTGGGGAGCCAGAGGCCTGAGTATCCTTGCTGGACCACTGAGGGGAAATATAGATGCAGTTTCCCTGAACTTTGACAATGACCAACATTGAAACTTATGTTCCTTAAGCGATGAGCAGTTTTAGCTTTAGATTTCATGGGGACTCATTTTGAGAGTGACTTGTAACCTGACTGGAGGAAATCTGCATCAGTCTGACTCCTCGCAAGGACGTAACGCAGCTGTGCAATAGTTTACCCTGGAATCTAAACAGTTCTCCATGAGTCAAGGGCTCCTATGTTGTTTCTGGCATTGATGTTGTAAGAGTTGATGGTCCTGGATCAGTCGTCTGTAACCCCTCCTTGGACGTGAGGTTCTGTTATGCTTTTCCAAATATAATCCCTGATTCAGCAATCCAACCCTTTTCAAGAAAACCCTTATGCAGATGGTTATCTTTAGGCACATGCTAAAAGTTATTCACATATTTAAATGTTTTGCTGAATGGGGTCCGGAAGGAACACATGCGAAAGTTCAGTCAATGATTATTTCAGATTAAGAGAACAATACAAGAGAATAAAAATCAAATTTCTATGTGAGCACAGCGTGTCTGAGAGGCTGCCCTGAACTGAATGCAAAATGGGTGTCTCTGCAAACACAGACTGAAAGGTGTGAAGACAGTGTAAAGCACTGAGCTCTCTCACAAGCCTGTGCACCATAGAACAGCCTCCAGCAACAGGCTTCCAGTCTCTTTCTTCTAACACACTTTCAGCATATCAACCTTGTCCTTTTCTCCTCTGACCCAGGGTCTTCTGCAAGAGCCTAGCTACTCCCCTACAGCGCCTACACTCTGCAGCCTGTCTGCCTGGGAGTCAAGGAGAGCCTCTGTGCTCTCTTCTTCTCTCTAGCCTAGACAATGTGCTCAGTGACACAGCAGATGTCATACTGCTTTGTTCTCTGTAGTAAGATGAGGCCCTGAAACATAAACCCTTGTATCAGAGGCCCGGTATGAGGCCTAAGGCCTAAACTAAAGTAATGGTCAAGACTGCTAATATAAAGCAAAGTTAAGTTGTGAGCAAAAGGCAGGCCCTGTTCACAGAAGCTGGCAAGAAGAGGGCCGATGTTGCAAAAATACACATACCTAAAAGGTACCATAACACTCTGATACTTGCACATTCCACACAGATAACAAGGAACAGGCTGACCCATCCTAAAGACTGGCAAAAGGGTAATATGATGGATAGAGTTGTTTTGTTCGAACCAACATGTACAAGGTGAGAGGCGGCACCTTACTACGTAGAGGGGTTGCACCTTGCTACGTAGAGGGGTTTCACCTCAATACGTCAGGAGTGATGTGTAACTTGTTTGTACCTGTGTATAAGAATTTACCCCTGAGGAGTTGTCTTGGTCTGGCCTAGGGGGCAGTGGTAAATCCCGCCACTGACTGAGCTGGTCCATTGTCAGGGAGCACATATGTACTAGCAGAACTTAGACATCTGATCTGGGGAGCTAGAGACTGTGTTTTGTTTGGCAATAAACCTGGCCGGGTGCCTTCGTACCTTATTGGAGTCCGTGGTCATTGGGTGGTTCGCTAAAGATCTGCTGTGCCAGCTACCTGCACAGAGCTGGGACAGCACACAGGGAGAACACACACGCACACAGCCGACTGTTATCAATATTGGGTAGAGCAGAACACCACACTGGTGACGTCTGACAACACTCTCTATACCTGTCCTGAAAGGGGGTAATAGGCCGATAGGATCCCACTTTGAAGGTGTTTGTGCTCGCCCTTCACCTCACTTTCTGGCAAAAGGAAAGTTGTGCATAATTTTGTTCCTCTGCTGTCTCAAGATGGAGGCCAGCGTCTCAGCTCTGGTTCAGAAGACTCTGCTGCAGATTCATATGGATTTTCGGCTTATTTCTTATTTTGAATAGTTGAACTACTTTGTGGCATATAATGCAATTGACAGAGTTGGTTGTAGGCAAAGGAGAGCTAGTCTGACACAAAATCCTGTTTCCAAATATAGGCACTGAACTGGGAGCACCCCAGACTGGAGAGGCCCAAATGCAATCAGCATGTAGGTGCCCAAATGCCCATGTTAGCCATCTCACTGACAATAAAGCTCCCAGCTGTGGAAAGGGACATTCTGACAGACATTCTGGCGTGAAACCTGGCCCAATTGTATCTACTTATAGTTTTCTTTAAGCAAACAATTGTGGCTTTTTGTTGAGGCAAAAGGGACTGAAGAGAGAGGGTTTTAGCTGGTTTTAAGCTCTTTTTCAGACTATATGTCAAATGTAAGTAATTTCCAAATAAAACCGTAGTAAAAGTTTCTTGGTTTACCATAGATGGATGGAATGATATTGGATGTTGATACTTGGTCCCAACCATTGTAATCTCTTAGGCTGTTACCCAGATGAGATATGTTGGCAGGGAAATGATGGTTAGGAGCACATCATTGTTCATCTATTTACTTATAGACTTCTCTATGACACTCATGACTCTAGTATCTGAGTATACTGCATACATTAATGAATTTGTCCTTGCAACACCATAGAAGGTAGGGACAAGGCATAGAGAAATTAAGTGACCTTAAGGTCACAGAAAATCGAGGAAGAGAATCCATACTTCTTGAGTGCCAGTGACTACAAACCCAGCCTTCCTCTCAAGGAAGTAATGTGTTACAAAAACCTACGGATGCAGAATGGAGTGTGATGTGAGTCAAACCAAGAGTCAGATCTTTTCTGGAAGAAGTAATATCTTCCTGGAAAGTGAAGATTTTGTGGTTAGGACAATGAACCATAGATCATGCTGGGCCTTCTGCATTGCCATAATAGGCAATAAAAGTGGAAACACTTTGCCCATACTATTTGTTGGAAAGAAAGGACTGAGTATCAAAAATGAGAGAGGAAGGAGAGGATACGGCTTCAAGTTCCCCTTTCAATGTTTTTTGTGTTTATGTACGTGTTAGCAGCAATCAGCAAGATTCACGTACCATAATAGGAAGTCATCTGAGAGAAGGGGATGCAGGCAGAATTTGTCACTTTAATTACCCTCTGTTTTACAGCCCTTTATTTTCATAATTTGGCCTAAGTGTGCCATTTTCAGTGATGTGTTTTGTGTTACTATCTAGTATGTGCTAGATTGCAGCTGGCTCTGGAGCTGGAGTAGGTGGGCTGTGTATGCTGCACCTTCTCAGAGGTTTACACTTGCCATAAGTGACAAGTGCTGCGAGAAGGTGAAATTCCTCCAGGGGCTGATGTGGCAGCATATGATGAGTTGGGAATAAGTCTGTACAATTTATGAATTGTGTGAGCCCTGGGTGTCTCTGTCAGGCTGCAAACTCCATTTTGAATGTCCAACCTTTTGCCTTCTCTTTGGTCTGTTTGCCTCCACATTAGGTTGAGTTTCCAGAGGCTGGTGGCAAGAGAACAACAATACAGGGTACTTGACTAAGTACTCAATCACTGGAAATCTAGTCACTGTAGACAGAAGACTGGTCCCTGCCCAGAAGAATTGGTTTAGCGGGAGGGCAAGTCACCTGGCAGGGGTTTGTGCTCATGTGGGGCAGCTGGCAAGGGCATCACCTGACACAGGCTGAAGGTTTTAAAAAGGACAGAAGCTTTTCTACTCAGGGGCCCATTTTCTCCAGGCAATGAGAGAGATGAACATGTTGATCCCTTGAGAGAGAGACCACTCACCATCTGACAGCCTGCATGAGGCAGGGGACACCCTGCCTGCCTGCCTTTCTGGACACTGATGGTCCTTCAGGGATCCCCAGGGAAGGGTGAGATAGAAAGGGATGTACATGTCATGTTTATTGTTTTGTATGATGTGTATGAACTTGTGCTTTATATGATTAACTATAATGGAGCATAGATGTGTTAGACTCTGGAACAGGGGTGTGTGTGTGTGTGTGTGTTGGCTGCTTCACAACTACTGTGAACCCCTGGGTGAGTTCAACTAAACCAGAAGCTTCATATCTTTGGGTTGGAGTTTTGGGAGTGGGATGTGTTTAAGTACCAGGGAGCCTGAAAGGTCAGTGCTGCACCCAGAGGAGCTAGGCAGCTGGATGGCAGGTTCTGCTCTCAGAAGAGGGTGCCAGGTAGAAGGTATGTACCCTGAGACCCAAGGACTGGGACAGTGGCAGGATCAGAATCCATGGGCATTGTAGCCTCTGGAGCCTGAACTGAGCTGCAGAGGCTTGGATTCCCAGCACAGCAGCCCTAGTGGGGGATGTTCAGTACGATCTGTGACCGAGCACATCCCCAAATTGCTCCCCACCCAGATCAGCTAGTGACTTAAAGCCCCATCTGGCCTGATACATTTCTAAATGTTACACACAGATTAATTAGATCTGTGCTCACAGCCTTCCCACCGTAAGAATGACTCTCAACACTGACACTGCCTTCTGCCCATTAAATTCCTACCACAACCAAAGGAAATTAATAAAAAACTTTTAAAAAAATCAAAAACTAAAACCTGACCCCAAGCAGTTGTGACCCCAAAATGGGAGAAGAGGCTGGGTCTCCATGAAGTCTACTAGAGACGTCACTGTTGCCAATGATTTTACATGGAAGGCGCTCAGATACTACAGTGATGGGTGGCATTATAAAACCCACAGAAAAATGTGTTAGCAGCACTGGCAGTTAATCTAACATGCCTTGATGGTCTGTAGTTTGCAGGCAATACGTGTAAATTTTCCATCCCTCCAGAAATGAAGATGAAATATCAATTACAGAGGGATAGCTTGGTGGTTTGAGCATTGGCCTGCTAAACCCAGGGTTGTGAGTTCAATCCTTGAGGGGGCCACTTAGGGATCTGGGGCAAAATCAGTACTTGGTCCTGCTAGTGAAGGCAGGGGCTGGACTCAATGACTTTTCAAGTTCCCTTCCAGTTCTAGGAGATAGGATATCTCCATTAATTTATTTTATTTTTAATTTATTAACATATAACTTGGTGTTGTCAACACTAAAATGTTTACCTGTTTCAAGCTTTCGTGCATAGTGTAGATATTATCTACTCCAGTGATAACCACTGAGGATAACATTGTATACTGTGCTGGTGAAAGGGGTGGCTTTTTTCGATGCAGCTTTGTTTCATGTTTAATGTACAGTGTAGGTAGGGGGAAGTTGAGGAGTTTCCCCATGAGCACACAGCCCAGTGTGAAAGACCTCAAATCACTCGGGCCATGCTTAGTTCCGTGCACATAGAGCGGAAGAAGAGTCTGGTGGCTAAAGCACAAGACTAGGAGTCTTATGTCTGAGGTCTATTCCTAGCTCTGCCGCAGACTGCCTGTCTCGTGGGAAAGTCACCACACTTCTGTGCCTCTGTTTCCCCATGGGGACAACAACACTACTACTTGCCTGGTGAGGCCTAAATCATTAATTCTTAGATGGAATGTATTGTAGAAATACAGCATGTGACCTCAATTCAAGAAAGGATTTCTGAACAGGAATCCTTTCTAAGATAGCCAGGGATGCAACCCCATGCTCTGAGTTTCCCTAAGCCTCTGATTTGCAGATGCTGGGACTGGGTGACAGGGGATGGATTGCTCAAAAATTGCTCTGTTCTGTTCATTCCCTTTGAAGCATCTGGCATTGGCCACTGTCAGAAGACAGAATACTGGGCTATATGGACCATTGGTCTGACCCAGTATGGCCATTCTTATGTTCAGGCCTGCATTTAAATCAATGGGACTTAAGCAGACCCTTATGTGCTTTTCTGAATCAGGGCCTATATGAATAATTTATTGTCAGTTTTATTCATCTAACAATTATTATGCAGCTATCCTGGTTCGTAATGTTTTGTGTAACCATGGCAACTTTAGGGAAATTGCTCATTCTTGCAGCTCTCCATCCATGGACAATCTAATGTAGGCTGGCTCAGGTGCACCCTGCTTAATTGTGCTCAGAGCAGGCCTAGAGGATAAAATGGTCAGAATTACCGAGCCATGACTATGGCACTTGACTGGTGGAGCTGCATTGATGGTACTGCAACAGTTGGAGAATTTCCCAAAGTAACTAGGGTTGAGAAGGCCAAAGGATCAGGGTAAAATGCTCCTGCAGTGTTGCAGAGCTGCCAAGACACTATGAATTCATACACCAGAGGCTGGTATGAAAGGTCATTTATCTGCCCTTTCTCAGCCCTTCCCAGTGGAACAACTCCATTCACCATAAACAGGAACTGAGGCACTGACACACCCTAATGGAAGATGGGTGGGATTTAAAATCTTTTCTTAAGGCTCCTATTGATTTCCAGACATGGGAAAACAATTCCTAGTCAAAAACTTGTTCAATGAATTTCAGCTATCCTTCTATTGTGAAGAAACTTAGATCATGTGACCTGGCAGGGCTCCTCCCCAGCTTCCAAGCATACACTGCTATGCCTAGTCTCTTTTAAGCAGGTTTATTGTCCAAACAACCAAATAAAACAAACAAAAGCAGTCCCACAGCTTACCCTGGGTCCTAGGATTTCACAGCCTCCCCTCCCAGGGGGTCTGTGGTAATCATACGTCTTGCAACTTCCAAGTTTCAGCCAATTAGCATCACTTTTCTGTGGTTTCTCTCCCTAGACACAGCCTGTCCCAATCACTCTTCCTTTTCCTGTCCTCGGACAGCCCTTTATAGACCCAGTTGTAGCTCTGCCCCCTTTAAGTGGCTTAGTGGGGGCTCACCTCCTTTGACACGGGTGTGCTGGGCCTGATACTATTTGCAGATGACACACAAATTGAGGGAGTGGTAAATAAGGAAGAGGACACGTCAATGATACAGGGCAATCTGAATTGCTTGGTAAACTGGGCATAAGCAAACAATATGTACTTTAATAAAGGACACATGTAAATGCATACATCTAGAAACAAATAATGTAGGACATCCTTACAGGATGGAGAATTCTATCCTGGGAAGCAGTGACTCTGAAAGAGATTTGGGGGTCGTGGTGGACAATAACATAAGCTCCCAGAGCGATGCTGTGGCTAAAGGGCTAATGTGATCCTTGGATACATAAACAGGGGAATCTCAAGTAGTACTGGAGATGCCATTTTACCTCAGCACTGGGCACTGGTGTGACTGCTGCTGGAACACTGTGTCCAATTGTGGTGTCCACAATTCAAGAAAGATGTTGATAAATTGGAGAGGGTTCAGAGAAGAGCCATGAGAATGATGAAAGGACTAGAAAACCTGCCTTATAGTGATAGACTCAAGGAGCTCAATCTATTTAGCTTAACAAAGAAGAAGGCTAAGGAGTGACTTGATTACAGTCTATAAATATCTACATGGGGAACAAATATTTGATAGTGGGCTTGTCAGTCTAGCAGAGAAAGCTGTAACATGATCCAGTGTCTAGAAGCTGAAGTTAGACAAATTCAGACTGGAAATAAGGTGTAAATTTTTAACAGTGAGAGTAATTAACCATGGGAACAACTTACCAAGGGTCGTGGTGGATTCTCCATTGTTGGCAATTTTTAAATCAAGATTGAATGTTTTTCTAGAAGATCTGCTCTAGGAATTTCTTTGGGAAAATTTTCAAGCTTGTGTTATACATAAGGTCAGGCTAGATGATCACAGTGGTCCCTTCTGACCTGGGAATCTATGAATCCTTTGAAGAGAGACGGTAGTGATGACAACACTACCACAGTGCCCATTACTACTAAGGGAAAGAAGGAGCAGAAGATCTTGATAGGGAAGAACTGATATGGAGAAAGAGAGTGACAGAGGGAGGCTAAGCACTAACTTGCGAGGGCTTGTCCTCTCTATAAGGAAACCACATGCCACCCTTTTATTTTTATATTATTTAGACCATTTAACTTCAGTTTGTTAATGGGGGGGGGGGGTGTCACAGACACAGGGGATGTGCCGTGAGACTGAGAGTCCTAGCCTCAGTTCTCTAGAGTCGATATGTAGCCAACAGCCAGGGCCGGCCCACTACATTTTGGCACCTGAGGCGGGGAGCTCAAATGACGCCCCCATGCCCCCTCGCTTGGGCCAAAACTTTGAAAGGTCTCAATTCTGCCTTCTTCCTGTTCTATTCCTCTTGTGGTATTGCTCTGCTACTACCCCAATAAAGGAGAACTATCAACTTAAAATTTTTGAACAAGGCATTTTAAGTAACACTTAACTTTCAAACACCTGAATAGCAAATGTAACTTTTCTTGTCTGCATAGTAAACACTGGCATTTTTATCTGTTTGAATAATCAAAGTGGTGCTTTCCGTGCCTTCTTGGTTGCAAAGATTTGAACTGCTTCCTGAAGGTCCAGTCTGGGCCAGCTCATGCTCTATTGAGATGGTTGCAAGGCCGACCAGCCTCGCCTGTGTCATTGTGGAGTGTAGATGTGTTTTTATTAACTTCAACTTGGAGAAAACTGCGATCTCCACTGGCAATTGTTACAGGAAGTGTTAGAAATATGCGCAGAGCAACAAAAGCATTTGGAAAGAGGGTGGTCATCTTATTTGTGCACATATATTCCAGAACAGCCTTTGGAGTTGATCCTGCTGAAATGTATCTTGAAAGGGCTTTCAGTTCATCACCTAAATTACTCGCATCAATATAGCGCATGTCATCATGTGTCAACACTGTCTCTAGTGCCCTGCATTGCTGGTGTAGGTCTTCTTCAGGTATAGTGAGGAGTTTTGGAATATCATACAACATTCCAAATATACTGCTGTGTTCCTTGAGCTGCATGAAACGTTCTTCAACTGACTGTATTGCACAATCTAGCACCTGGTTAAAGAATTCAACTTTGAATTGTTGTGTGAGGTCTCTTATGGGATTATCCAGTGCCACGTAATCAGAATGTCGTCTTCTTCGGTGACTCTTGTATTCTTGAATGGGTGGGAAAATAGCTTCAGTGTAAAGTTCCTCTGCCAACTTCTGTGCACTCTTCAGAACATTTTGAAATCCCTCATCTGACTGGTAAGGCTGTAAGTATGACTTTGCTTTGTCCAGTTGTTCCATTGCTCCAGATATATCAAGGTCAACACCTTGGAGTCTCTTGCTTACAACATTTATTTCAAACAGCATGTCATGCCACAACACTAAGCCACACAGAAATTTGAAGTTATGTATGTTTCTGGTGATTCCATTTCCCTCTGCCACTGTTCTCCCACGAACAGTTCCTGTCATAGCATTATCTTCCATAATGGCAACTATGTCATTATCTATCTTCCCAATTTGGTGTTTGATAGGCTTTATCACCTCCACTTGACTTTCCCATTGTGTGGTTTCAGTGTCAGAGAGGATGTTCCCAGATGTTGCTTCAAAATTTGCCATTGATGAGTTGATGCAGAGAAAAATACATAGATGCTTTGAATTACATTAAAAAATTCAGCAGCCTCACTAGAAGCTGGTGCTGCATGTAGTGAGTCGGTGTGGCTCCCCGCCGCCCCGGAAGGGGAAGATCCCATCCGGAGGCCAGAGTGGGCGGAGCTAGGGAGTTCTGAGCCCGCCCCTCAGAGGGTCAGGCGGCAACCTGGAAGTATAAAACCGGTCCCTCAGAACTCAGTCTGGCCCCAGCAGCCGGAGAGACCAGACGTCTCCAGCCTAGCTCGGGGCTGGGAAACCTCCGTGGCCCGGAGTGACCGCCAGGAGCCGCCGGGCCTGCCCTGCGCCCGCTACCCTGAGGAGCTGCCAGGCCTGCCCTGCGCCCGCTACCCCAAGGAACCGCCGAGCCTGCCCGGCGCCTACGACCCAGAGGAGCCGCCGGGCCTGCCCTGCGCCTCCTATCCGGAGGAGCTCCCGGACTTGCCAAACGATCCCTGGCCGGATGAACCCATGGTCCAGGATCCCCCCGAAGCCGACGCCAGCACCCAGGTAGGCCCAGAGGGGGAGTCTGGAAGTAGCCCGGGGGCAGCCGACCCCAGTCTGGCTGCAGCATTGCCGGAGCCTATGTCAGTGTGTTGCAGCCAGGATCCCCACTGACAAAGCAGCGAGTCTTCTGCCGCTGCTAGGGTCCCGGGCTGGGACGCAGTGGAGTGGGAGGGCCTGCGTCCCCCCTGCCACCCAACCTGTGGGTGGCAGTCTCCCCCTCCCCAGGCCTGCTGAGGCTTAGGCCTATTACTGGGGCTCAGCCCTGCCTGAGGGCCTGAGCTCTGCCTCACCGTTTGCTGCCCCGCCCTGACCTAGGGCCTGGGCTTAAACACTCTATATACTGTATTACTGTTGCTCAGCCCTGACCTAGGGCCTGAGCTTATATACTGTGTTACTGTTGCTCAGCCCTGACCTAGGGCCTGAGCTTATATACTTTGCTGACCGTTGCTCAGCCCTAACTGAGGGTCTGAGCCCGGATAACGTTGGTGCCCGCCCTGAGCCAGGGCCGGGCCTACTGTACCTTTCAGGACTGCAAGGGCTGCCAGGGCAGATCGTGCCGCCGGACCAAATGCCCAGCCTCAAGGGTAGTGAGTCGGTGTGGCTACCCGCTGCCCCGGAGCAGGTCGAGCCCCGGCCAACTCTTGTACACTGCATCACTGACCACCAAGTTCAATGAAAGAGAACTGCATGGGACAAAAAAAAGCTTGAGGGTTTAATTCTCGGATCCGTGTCTGCACTCCTCTGTTCTTTCCTCTCATGTTGGCACCATTATCTTAGCCCTGACCTATCATGTCAGCTATCGCAATTCCCGTATCTTCTAGCTTTTTAAGAAGCACATTTGTCATACCAGCACCTGTAGTATCATCAATGTCAATAAATTCTAGAAAATGCTCTCAGACAGTCACCATTGCAGGGACATTTTCACTAGGTTCTGTTGTTGTTAAAAGACGCACCATTAAAGTCATTTGTTCCGTATGGCTGATGTCAGGTGTGCAGTCCAGAATAACAGAGTAATATCTTGCCGACTTCAGATCTTCTGTTTGACTTTTGTTGCCAGTAACTGTATGATCTCATTTTGAATTGTTTTTGCAAGGTAGTGGTGTGTGTACATTTTTTGGATGGTGACTCTTCTTAGATGCTCCTGGAGTACAGCATCAAACTCAGCCATCAGCGCCACAATTTTAAGGAAGTTTCCATTGTTTGGCACATACAGCTGATCTGAAGTGCCACGCAGTGCTAGGTTTTGGGTAGCAAGCATTCTCACAATGGCAATGAGCCTTTTCAGAACATTTTGCCAGTAAAGAGACTCTGATGCAATCTTCTCTTGATACTGATCATCTATGGTGGCCTTTAACGTTAGTCTCCTCTCAAGCTCTTTCCACCTATGGAATGCTCTCTGGTGATTTGCTGCCTTCTCATGGCATGCCAGATTTCTAGCCAGATTTTTCCAGTCCTTTGTTCCTGTAGAACCCAATGTGGCTGGAACATTAGACTGGAAGAGTTTGCAACAAAAACAGTATGCAGCATTCTGGGTTTTTGAGTACATAAGCCATGGCCTCTCTACTTTGTCACCATTGGGGATTTCACGCCAGTAATGTGTTGGATGGAACCTTCTATTTTCATTGTCTTTGAAGAACATGAAATTTTTCACTTGCTGTGGCCCATGCAGTACAAGGAAGTCCCTCAGGCTACTGCTCAAGTGGATCCACAGTCCTGGATCACCTAGACTTAAGGAACTAAACTTAGCAGCAGCTGTTTCTTGCACCTCCACCACACTCTTCTCTGATCTACACTTTTCTTCAGGAATGTGCATGGTTACATCCATTTGAGATGGAGATATGGATGCTGCAGTAGCTGCCAGGTCACCTGCACTCTGACTAACTGGAAGATCAGGCATCTCCTCACCACTCATGTCTCACTGGGGCCAGAAGGCTCACCGTGAACATTTGTGTCTATGTATCTCCTGCTTAGAAAAGCTTCCTTTGCTTGCTTTCTTTTTCTGAATGCTGCCCCAGAGGGGCGTTTTCTTCTTTCACTCATGACTGCTGTTCTGTGCCAGCTATAGTAGCTCTCAACACTCATTTGAAGGGGATAAATAAGCGTCTTAAGGGCCTAACTGGTTCCTTCTACTTCAGTTAACTACCTGTGCTCCTCAAGTGGGTTCAGGGAAGCAGAAGGAAACTGGAAGCTCCCTGAGAAGCTGGTGTTAATCAGTCCAGGCTCCTGGGGGTGCTAGAGAGGTACATAAGAGTCTCCTCCTCCTCTCTCTCTCCCTGCAGCTCCTGCTGCTTTCTGTTATTCCCTCTCACCTTTTCTCCTGCCTGCCTGTTATGTCTCTTGTGCCCTCCTTCCTCCAGCACAGCACTCCACCATCTCTGTGCATCTAGAGTAGAGAGAATACATATGCACCAGCAGCAGACACAATTTTCTACACTCTGGATCCTAGTGGTGCCGCCCCCCACCACAGTCTGGCACCTGAGGCGGACGCCTCATGGTAAGACCAGCCCTGCCAACAGCCCATGAAGCAGGCAGCAGGTCAGGACTGCTTCAAAGTTGTGGCAAATTCCATTGGTACCTCACCAAGCCACCTTTCCTGCTGTTCACCCTTTGCTTCGTTTCACAGCCAGAAGCTGTTGTTGACAAGCAGATAAGAAGGGGCAGTAGCTAAAGGATTTATTCAGTGAAACATTTTTTCTCCATTTTATCACTCACTTCAAAGGCCTTCACTGCTCCCGCTCCCAGACAGTCTCTGCTGCCATGCTAGCTCTAGAGCAGCCATTGCAAAAGACTCCTCCTTGCTTTGCTCTTTCAGCTTCCTAGGAATTCATACCCTGCTGCAGTGCACTGCTCCACACGAGGTATGAGCCATGGCTCTTCCTACAACCACCATCCCATTACACGCTTGCTTCTGCTGGAGTAGAGATGTAGATGCAGAGTCATGACAATCCCCCTCTTTCACCTTCTGCTCCCAAAGCCTAATACTAGCACCATCCTTCTGGCAGAGGAGCAGACACAGTTAACCCAGTCATGGCTGAGTCATGCAAGGCACTCCTTCCCTCTACCCCTGAGGCTGAACTCTCTGCTTCTGCAGAGATGCCACCCACAGCCGTGACAGGGCAGTCCAAAAGCAGGGCAGATCCCATAGCAATGCAGAGTGCTAGCCAGTGGATCAGCCGCCTGTTCCCAGAAAAAAAGAATGAATGGCATATAACTTATGTTCAGAGGGACAAAAAGAGTGTAGGATTAAACTAAGAGAGGAGAAAACCAAAGAGACTTGGGGCTGGGCTCATGTTCAGGTGCTAGGCAGAAAGGCTGGCAAATGCTGAACAAGCCATGATAACGTTTGTATTGCAGTGTTACCATCAATGTCACAAAGCAAGCCCAGAAGAGGCTGGGTAGCCAGATCATTCACCAGCATATGGGCTCCTCTGAGTTGGCTCTGAGGAAGCAGCCCGCCCTCTCTTCTTTCTTCAGTGCTGCCAGCTTTCATGATTTCATAGCAAGTCTTGCATTTTTGGTGTTTTTTCTTAAAGCCCCATCTCCTGGAGGCACGTGATTATGTGAAAGTCTCAGCTTTCATATGAAAAAATAAGTAAAGCATGCCCCAGATGCTCAAAGGCATTTAGGCTCGATTTGAATGGAAGTTTAGAGCTTAGATACCTTTGAGGATTAGGGCCCTCACGGTTATAGAGAAAGGTTTAAAATGTGAACCCTACAGGCTCAAAAACTAGCCGTCAAATAAGAAGAATCCAACATTTATTGTTTTGTTTTTGTTTTTGTTTTTTTTTTAATTCATGATCTCTAAGCCAATCTCATGATTTTAGGTGCCTGACTCTTTTCTTTCTTTCTTTTTTTTTTGATCACTTGGGATTGGCAGTACTGCTTCCTGCATCCTGTGGATGAGCTCCTGATGCGGCACAACATGGGGTGTTTGCTGGATGATGTGATGTCATGGTAGGGCAGCGACATGGACAGCTGTCAAGCCAAACCCACTGTGCTTTGGGATCAGGTTGTAAGCTTGGGACTAGCGAGCCACCTTCCTACCTGGGGAAGACCAGCGGGGTCAGTGAATGAGTTGACAGGGATGAATCTGCTCCAGTGTGTTTAGTGTTTGTCTCCAAGGAGCACGCTGCCTGCCATCCTGATCTCTGCAGCAGTGCTTCTTAAGGAAGTGCAGCCACCAAATTGCAGTATAACCAACAGACACCACAATGAATCATCTCAACTGCTCTAGCTGAATCACGATTGACCTAGTTTTACAACACAGGATTGTAAAACCAGCCTCCTTGCCAGTCTCCTCCACTGCACACAGAGGGGATTCAGCCCTGAGTGGCAAGCGCTGGTAGATCCACAGCTGTCCTACCCCAGGAGGTTTCTCCAGGGGCTGGAAGTAAGTTCTGCCAGGGACCCTATATGAATCCTGCTAGGAGCGGCTGCCAGCAGGATAGGGTCAATAAACAAACGCATCCCAGGCTGCCCTGGCCTCCCCTCATCTTCAGTGCTATCCACAGGTCCTCAGTGCATGGGCGGCTATGGATGTAGACACTGGGAACCATCTAGCAGGTTCTGTCCTGGCTTCTGCTGTCATAGACCCTGGAGTGAATCTGCCCCACCTCATTGCTGATATACTACAGTGCACATTGCTTTTCCTAGTACAACAGGTTGGAGGCAGCTTTCTAAGCCAGCTATTTCCATGATAGGTTTTGCATAGAAGATAAACACCCTGCTTCCGTCTGTCTCCTCCCCCACCTCTGTTGAGTCTCTTGTCTGATATCCATTTTTAAAACAATACGCCAATTTTTCCTCTCAGTTACAATGGTGTAAATCTGGAGTCACCCGCTGTACGCTGAGAGGAGGATTTGACTCATTCTTGTCCCTCCTATTGATGCTCCCACAACTGGCAAATTAGCAATTCTTAGCTCGCAGCTGCAGCTAAAAGACCTCATTAGTCCATACAAAACTCCATGAAAATTACTGTTATTTATGTAACCCTTCTGCCCATCTAAGTTGGCAGCAACAAGGGCCGGGTTCTGTATCTAGGGGTTCCGTTTCAATAACACAATGCAAAACCGGCTCGAGCCCCCACCCAGTGACCTGGGACAATTACATATCATCCCCCCTGGGTACCTCTAAGAGGCAATACTTCCCCTCTCGCAAGCACGGAGTCTGAGTGTAGCAGAAAATGTTTAATAACATGAGGTAAACGACATCAGCATAAAATTGGAAAAACACCACAAACAGGATTCATAACACAAACCATGAGCAAAACCCACCCCAGCAAATTGGGCTGTGTCCTTTCCCTTTGGTTCTTGAATCCAGCAACCCAAAAATCACCCAGAGTCCCCAAAGTCCAACATCCCCAAAGTCTCTGGGGTCCAGCAACCACCCAAAGTCCCAAAAGTCCAACAACCCCCAAAGTCTCTGCCCCTGGTCAGTGCAGCCCCAGAGTAAAGGGGGGGGGCACGCAGGGTGTTAAGGGGCACCTTACATGATCCGAGGCTGGCCAGCCGTCTGTTTCTCCGTGGGGGTTCCGCCGCAGCCTTTACCACGAGCCAGTCCACTTTCCTGCCATCCCACGAACTGCTCCGCTCTACAAGCTGCTCCACTCCACTCTGCTCCGCTCACCGACCTGTGAGCCGTTCCAGCCGTCCCCGCAAACAGCTCCGCTCGCCGTTCCTTGGGCCACTCCAACCGGCCCCGCAAGGCTCCACGCTGCTCGCTGCTCCTCCAGTCGTCCCCACAAATTGCTCCGCCAGCTGCTGAGCAATATAGCTTCAGGCTCCCCCACTAGTTAACATAGCCTCAGTGATCTCAGCTCTTAATAACATCAGCTCTTTTGTGATTTTCAGCTCTTAGCGATTTCAGCTCATAGTATAGTAGGGGAGCCCCAGTGCTGGTGCACCATTGGCCCAAAGTGAATTCAGCTCAGCAGCCTGTAACTAGACTCCTAAGGGAATCAAAGTTAGCTCTGACATTCAACAGTGGAGAGAGGAGGTGGTGCAATTGGTGTTTCGGACCCTCAGAGAGGGCCCATACCATCAGGTACAAATATCCATCCCCATCCTCTCTCAATTCACTGGGTTTTGTAGCCCATGCCCCTTGTCAAGCAAGTGCTACTTAGGTAATGGTGAAGGACTCACTCAGTCCTTCTGTCATACAACAGTTCCACTGGCCTTGATTCACAGAATCAGGGTAACAAAACTTTATTCTTCCTGCCCCAATAATAGAGAAACTGGGGATCCCACACCAGCCAAAGTAACCACTTTCAGTTGCTGTGTTTCCTGCCAGGCGAGTGGGTATGCCTATGCAAACAAGATCAGCCCCTGGAGTTCTTTTCCACACTCGCCATAATTCACCACCAGATGTCAGGGTAGAGCTCATCCTGACTCTGCTTACATTTATTACTGGATTGTGCGTGGCTGCCATCTTGGAGAAAAGGCCCACCTGCCAAATCACAAGAAATACTGTGAGGAAGAGGCTGGATGGTAGAAGAGAATCTACTAAGTTGGGGAAACAGGAGAAGAGCAAATGTTACAACAGGGTGCCCATTCATACCCTAACCACTCACAAATTGACCACCAAATTGCTAGCCAACAAAAACAACCTGATATCGAACGAATCATGCAAATTGGAGCAACCAGATGTCATAAAAACTTACTCCAACTGCACAGAAATGAAAATAGACAATGGAGGGGAAATATTCTTCAATATTAATGCAACATAATCTTTAGATGGAAAATAATCCCATGACAATATTGTTCTAGTTTAGAGGAGATTAAAGATTTCAACATAAAATAATAGAATTGTCATGCCTGGGGCAAACTGTGCTCTGATGCACTAGTGCCACTCCACCAAACTGCTACGGTGATTGATCCGATCTAACTCAGACGGAAATACCCTAATGAATAAGTAGCTTGTGGAAGATTTTTGTGCATATGTGAAACTAGCTCTCCTGTCAGACATCCATCTGCCCTGTATAATATATGAAATCCTGTTAAAATATTGAATTAAGGTATTTAAAAGGGAGTCCCATGAAGTTTACCGTGTGTGTTTCTTCTCTAGTTACCTGTCTGACTTAATGTCATTGCTTAATGAACTGCCCTCTATGTAATCAATCCTACCTGACTTCCTTTAGCCTGGCTTTTAAAGCTGAAATTTTCAAAGGTGCCTAAGGGAGTTAGATGAAACTCAGTGGGGTTTGGGCAACTATTTCCATTAGGTGCTTGTGGAAATCCCAACCTAAATTCATACCTGCCTTGTGCACTAAATCAAATCACATGTAGTGGCTCATTTCTGTATTCTGATTCTAACCTCTCTTCATGGGAGGATGCTAAGCCTGATGAAAGCCAGATTTCTGCATGCTGGGGTGGGCAGCAGTGCTTTGTCAGTGGCGGGTTCTGGGTCATGCCATCCTTTAGGGTAGGAGCCAAGAATCATTGCTTTTGATAGCAAGATAACTGGCTGTGACCTATATAAACTGTATCACCAAGTTCTGAGTCTTTCCAACTGAGGAGCAAATTCTCCTCTCAGAGTAACTCCTCTCAGAGTAACTGGAGTAACTTCATTATGTTAAGTGGAGTTACTCTGGGTTTACACAATGTAAATGAGAGCAGAATTTGGCCCAAAGCTGCATTTGGCAGGGCCCATTAGAGAGTTCTGTTCCTCTGTCTGGAGGGAATTATTGTCATGTCTAAAGTTACTGTGTAATGGATGTCCAGATAGTATGGGGAGCTGTGCCTTAGAAATACATAAGATGCATAATTGTTATGCAGACCCCACCCTATTATACTGGCCTGCAGTTTAAATGAAAAATTCCATTACCTTGTCCTATTTTCCTTTGTTCCCTGTTGGGGGGTGGGGGGCGGGACGGGACAGTTATTGAACTTCAAATGAAAAATGTAGCCACAAGACCTCATGTGGCGTGACGTGAGGTGGGTGGAATGAAACGACGAGTGAGTCAGGAAAATGCTAATGTTGTGTAGGCAGCCACATATACATAGTACGTGTCAGTAGCTGAGAGGCCTACACAAATGCCTTTATGGCCTGACTTTGTGAGATGCTGAGCACCTGTGGGTCCCATTGCCTTTAACTGGATTTGTCGGTGCTGAGCACTTCTGAAAATGAAGCCCTTAGGGTGAAATCCTGGCTCCATTGTCAATGGGAGTTTTTCCCAAGGAAATCCGTGTATCAAGTGATTAATGTGACACTGTCAAACCAACCAGCACCAAATTTAAACTACAGTAACTCCTCACTTAAAGTCATCCTGGTTAACATTGTTTCATTGTTAATCAATTAGGGAACATGCTCATTTAAAGTTGCTCAATGCTCCCTTATAACGTTGTTTGGCAGCCGCCTGCTTTGTCTACTGCTTGCAGGAAGAGCAGCCCGTTGGAGCTAGCTGATAGGGGCTTGGAACCAGGGTGGACCGGCAGCCCCCCTATGAGCTCCCTGCTCCCCTAAGTTCCCTGTGCAGCAGCCGCCCAGCAGGCTATCAACTGCCGGCAGTTCAGCTGTCCCTCCCCCCACTGCCATGTGCTGCTCCTGTCCTCTGCCTTGGAGCTGCTCCCAGGAGCCTCCTGCTTGCTGTGCAGGGTGGGGGGATGACGAGGGCTTATGTCAGGGTGTCCCCTTTCCCCCCCGCTCCTGCCCCCCACTTACCCCTTCTCCATATAGAGCAGGGTGGGGACATGACAGGGCTCAGGATGGAGAGAGCTTGCTGGCCGCAGCTGCTGTCTCAACTTCCTGATCTTTTTAAAGGCAATGTACTTAGAGTGGTGTCAGCGTACTTAAAGGGGCAATGCGCATTTCTCTCTCTCACACACACAGAGGGTGTGTGTCTCCGTCTGCCATGCTGTCTCCCCTCCCTCCGTTCATGCTGCCTTATAGAGTATGAGTCTACATTAACAACAATGTGTTAACCCTTGAGGGCTCAGCCGAGTGCTAGTTCATCATTTAGCAGCTAGGCATTCCCTGGGAAATATCCCACCCTCTGACTTCACCACCTCAACCAAGCTTCACAATCATCATTGCTGTGTACAGTATTAAATTGTTTGTTTAAAACTTATACTGTGTGTATATATATATATATATATATAATAGTTTTTTGTCTGGTGAAAAAAATTTCCCTGGAATCTAACCCTCCCATTTACATTAATTCTTATGGGGAAATTGGATTCGCTTAACATAGTTTCGCTTAAAGTCACATTTTTCAGGAACATAACTACAACGTTAAGCGAGGAGTTACTGTACTGTCATTTTCCTTATTACAAAGTTCACACATTTCTTCGAGATGTGTAATTTTTAATTAAAAACATCACTTTTTCCATTACAGTAAACAATACAAATCTGATCTCTGCTTAGGAGCGTTAATACAGTGACAAACCAATGCATCTGCATAGCTCAACATTTACAAACAACCCTACCATAACAAATCTATGCAAACAGCCCAGCTACTTCTGAGAAACTCTGCAGTAAAAAAGTCATTGGGGAAAGCCCAACACTTTAGGGCAGTCACACATTGACAAACCAGAGTGCACAACTCAGCACTTACATGCTACACTACAATAACAAAGCAGTATGAATGTGTGATGGAAGGAAAAACATTCTGGGAAGGAAACAGATTTCATATTCAAATGTACAAAGAATGAATGAAAACAAGGGTTTAAAAAAATCAAAATAGCATTTAAAAGACTGTACCAGTGTCCTGTTGAAATGCTGTAATGTTTGGGTTTGATACTATAGTATAGGATTGTTTCTCCATTGTATTTCTTTGTCAGAACCATCAGCCCACACTAACTAAGGATGGGAGAGGCAGGCTACGATAGTTTGGACAGGAGTGGCAAGTGCTGCTTAAGAAGTTGCTCTTTAGGACAAAAATTCTATGGGCTTGATCCTCAAGTGCACCCAAGCTCTGCTTCCAAGGGGCTTGTCCCAGCTCTTTGATTGTCACCTGCCTGGCACGGGTGTAAATTAAAGCTGCAAGGAGGCACTTACACCACTGATGAACCTACATTACTATGATGAACCTACATTACTATGGCTCTTCCCTTCCACTCTCCTGCCCCAGAACACCTTTCCTTTTCCCTCCCCAACATGCTCTCTCTCACTATCCCAACACACCGCCTGCCTCCTCTTACGCGAAGAAGAGGAAGGGTTCCAATGCCGGAGGTCTGAGGCTGACAGGGCAGCTGGCACAGGAGATGGCAGAGCTGCCTCTTCTAGCTCTGCGCTGTTGGAGAGTCTCTTGGAAAGAGCAACTTTGGAGGGGCAATCTCCAGCTGCTTTATGTTCACTTCATGCCTTGTGAACCTGGTGGACTAGAGAATCCAGCCCTGCCTCCTCCTGGTGGATTTTTTATTCTAATATTCTGCTGTTCCTCTATGTGCTGAGCTCCTCTTGATGTCCCTGGAAGGGCCATGCATGGAGGGAGGGCAGACGATGGCGTTGAAATCTGCCATGTAACTCCAAGAAGAGAGTTTTAGCCTCAAGGCCATAAAGCTATCATGTTACCTTGTCTTCTGTCACTTAGTTTTCCTTACTTCTCACCACTAATGTGACCTTTGATGACTGTTTTATGCGCAGACAAACATGGATTTGTTACAACTAAGATTTGAATACGACTCCAATTACTGAATGCATTTAGTGCTGAGAATGGAGTGAGGAATCCATGCCAGGAGCTGGATACACAATAAACCATCCCTGCCACAGCCTATCAAGCATATTTTTCAGACTGCGTGTAGCCTACAGAATAAGTAGCGTTTGTCAGAGCTTGGGCTTTAACCACAAGCAAAAGTGTGAGCAGGATGAGAATCCATGTGCAGCACAAACCACCTTTGTTCTGCAAGTCTTTGGCATGTTTTTTCAGAAAGCGTTTTCATTTCCTGCAGTGACAGCTAAACAGAGTGATCATTCTTGGTTTGCAAAACCTATATGGAAATAGTTTCCTCTTGCAGGTGCTTCCTATGCTGTTCCCTACCATTGTAGCATGTCCAGAGAAGAGCAAAACTTCAAACTATGGGATTGTACATATAGTGTTTTTAATTCAGTGATACCCCATGGCCCATTTCTCTTGGGTATAGAAGAGCTCTGTCTGACAACACTGGGTCATGACAGATATGGACCACAAGCTAAATATGAGTCAACAGTGTGATGCTGTTGCAAAAAAAGCAAACATGATTCTGGGATGTATTAACAGGTGTGTTGTGAGCAAGACACGAGAAGTCATTCTTCCGCTCTACTCTGCTCTGGTTAGGCCTCAGCTGGAGTATTGCGTCCAGTTCTGGGCACTGCATTTCAAGAAAGATGTGGAGAAATTAGAAAGGGTCCAGAGAAGAGCACCAAGAATGATTAAAGGTCTTGAGAACATGACCTATGAAGGAAGGCTGAAAGAATTGGGTTTGTTTAGTTTGGAAAAGAGAAGACTGAGAGGGGACATGATAGCAGTTTTCAGGTATCTAAAAGGGTGTCATAAGGAGGAGGGAGAAAACTTGTTCACCTTAGCCGCTAAGGATAAAACAAGAAGCAATGGGCTTAAACTGCAGCAAGGGAGGTCTAGGTTGGACATTAGAAAAAAGTTCCTAACTGTCAGGGTGGTTAAACACTGGAATAAATTGCCTACGGAGGTTGTGGAATCTCCATCTCTGGAGATATTTAAGAGTAGGTTAGATAAATGTCTATCAGGGATGGTCTAGACAGTATTTGGTCCTGCCATGTGGGCAGGGGACTGGACTCGATGACCTCTCGAGGTCCCTTCCAGTCCTAGAATCTATGAATCTATGAATATGAATCTATGGATCCCTGGGTAGGAGATGAGTGTGTCTGGGCTGGGGAAGGCCCC
>NW_020664499.1:7859086-7924367 GCF_002925995.2 Terrapene triunguis
CGGGCAGCCCCTATGCCTCGGACCCTGCGCCCCTGGCCGGGCACTTCCCCTCCCGGGCTCCGGCAGTGCAGGGTCCGGAGGCATGGGGGCTGCCCGAAGCCCGTAGCGCTCGGCTCTTAAACAGAGCCGAAGAGTCAGGTGAGGAGCAGAGCAGCCGCGGGAGGGGAAGTGCCCGGCCAGCGGCTGGGGTCCGGAGGAAGGGGGCTGCCTGAAGCCCATAGCGCTCGGGCAGCTCGGCTCTTAAACAGAGCCGAAGAGTCAGGGGAGGAGCAGAGCAGCCGCGGGAGGGGAAGTGCCCGGCCGGCATTTTCCCGGACATGTTCGGCTTTTTAGCAGTCCCCCCCGGACGGGGGTTTGATTACCAAAAAGCCGGACATGTCCGGGAAAAACGGACGTATGGTAACCCTATCGGACTCCCAGTACTGTGCTTCAGTCAAGAAACCATGCTTCTGGTCCCCAAGACAGGAGCACAAGAAGCAATGGATGGCTGTATCTGGGGGCTCCCCAAGAAGATACCTCTACTCCAGGTCTGGGATTTTCAAAGATACCTGCTAAAGTACGTCGACACAGCGAGTGGCAGCCTGCAGAGCAAGTCACAACCTGGACTCACTCTATGGCACTAAAAATAGCTGTGTGGACATGGCTTGAACTGGAGCTCAGGCTCCGAAGCCTAGGGAGGAGGGTGGATTTCACAACCCCAGACACAACATCTACACAGCTATATTTAGCACTGTAGCATGAGCCTAAGTCTGTTGACCCCAGCTCTCAGCCTTGCTGCTGCAGGTCATGTAGTTGTATCTCAAGAGTTTGGTACTTGATTTCCCATGAATTTGGATGAGACATGGGTGCCTGACTCTGTTAAGCTCCTTTGAAAATCACAGCCCAGAAGCCCATTCTCAAAGGGAAGGTGGCAGGAGATGGCCAAGTGTTTTCCTATAGCCAGCTAAGAAGAACCCTGTGCTGTAGAAACTCATCCATGTATTGCAGGCAAGAGGAAGGAGCTGGGGTTTGGACGGATGAGTTTTGTGACTGATTGCCTGGTCCGTGGCTTTCTATACTGGTTCTGATCACTTGCAGTGACAATGTGACACACAGCATGGAGTGGGTGGGACAGATTAACAACACAACAGGGAAAAGCCAAAAAACGTAGAAAATGTTTAGAATGAGCTGAAAACATTGAATTGTGTATGGTGTATTATTCTCAGGAGAGACAGATACTGGGGGCGATGCACTAGAGAAAGGCATGCACTAGAAGCAACATCTAAAAGGACTGTATAGGCAATTCAATACACGTTCTGTCTCCATAGATCTCATGAGACACAAAATCATTCCCATGCTGCTTCCCTCAACATTTGGACAGGTGATGCTGTGACCACCCTGGGCAACTTAATGACATAGGCCCACCTGCCCCCACTTCTGGGATTTTACAACACCCAGTTCCAGCATGCAGCCTGAGTGATGCACTGACTTGTCTAGTCTGGTACTGCAATGTATAAGCTGTGAGTGTATTACATAGCCTCATGCCGTAACCCACTTTCCCTGAGTTCTCGTCGCAATGTCCTGGCTTTGTGGCTCAGAAGTGGCAGAGTGGTATTCTGAGAGAAGGGGCTAAGTCTCCTCCCTCTGGAGTCCCCTCTCCTTTCTGGGAAGAGTTATGATGCTGTAGCACTGTTAAATACGCCAGAGAAGGTTGGAGAGCTAGTGTGCTCTAACAGAACCTTTTCACTCATCGTAATTAAGGAGTTGCTCAACCCTGCTGTCGGTTGTGAAAACCTGCTTGGGTCCCAGGAGGAGATTTTTTCCCCAACTGAACATCACATTTAAGACATTCCAGGTTATGAGAGACAGAATGGAGAGAAGCCAAAGCATTGAAAGCCACCCTGGAAAGATTTGTGCAAAACAGGAAAGAATCAGAGGGGGGAATGAGAGAAAAGTAATATGCTACTTTGGGGATTCTCAACGGCAGCCTGGGTTTCAGTGGAGTGGGGGAGAGTTTAAGGATAAACAAGCTTGCGTTAGGAAGGGGTGTTAGGACTAACAAGGCTTGTGGGGCTGGAGACGACAATAGTGTTTTAAAAGGGGAGGTTTCCTGAGACCTGAGTAGGTCACCTCTGTGGTGGTCAGTGATCACTCAGTGCTTGCAAGAGATCTGCTTTATTCTGGCCTGGTTCCATTTGGCTGTGCATAATAACAAAAGCTTCACAGCATCCAGCCCAGAGTCTCTGTCTGAGATGCTCAGACCTTCTAGGCACAGTCCCCATTTTCCCTTCCAAGCCAAAACTCAATAACAGTAACACTTAAAAAACCAGCATTGACATATCACACAATTATCAATACTTATAACCCACCTAAAAACTAAACCTAACAATGTTCAATGAGTCTTTTAAGTGCCCTGTGCTGTTGCTTGGCCCTGGGGACTTGCCTGCCATAACAGCACCACTGCTGACAGGAAGTGGTATGTCCACGTGTTCTGCTTGTGCCAGGAACCTGGGCTCTGTTGTCTTAATCTGCTGTGGTTGTTGCCTGTCTGAGACCCCCCTTGAGCACAATGGCAGACTCAGTGCCCCTTATCTCCCTCCATTCTGGGATTTGGAGAAGGTGTGGCTAGTCCACTGCAGTGTGTGTACGTCTCGGGTGACACCTCATATGATCACAGGGCAACCTTATATGACACCGCTGTGGGGAAAAAGAACTAGGTGGCCTTCTTTATGACAGCCAAAGTAACACCGAAGGCCCAAATTCAGGCCCTCTGACAGAAACTGACTATACAGACGGCCTCTACATAAAACAGTACAGGCCAGGGCCTGAACAAAATTAAGCTGTACAAGCCCCTGTCAAGGCTATGACCAGAGGAGGGAAAGGGGGGGGGGAGGGAGCAATGCGAAAGGCTTAGCAACATAATAACTGCTTGTTTATGAAAAACATGATAGCCGCTTGTTGTGAAACATGATAACTGCCTATCTGTAAGAACATGATAACTGCTTGTTTATGAAAGATAATAACGGCTTATATGAAGAAATTGCTTCTAGTAAAGGCCAACTTCCCCTATAGTTCCAGCTATCTGCCAATCAGCCAATCATATATCATCTTTGGGCGTCCCATGCCCTTAACCAGAGAACCCCGGAAAAAAACAATATGTACCCTGACGAAAACAACACTCCAACTGGTGCCAAGTACCACCCATGTCGGAAACCCCTCACCCAATAGGCACCCAATTCTCGTAAATAATGAGGGAGCTACCGGGAAAAAGGGCCAGACCCCAACTCTTATTTTCGCATAAATGATGCATAAATGACGTATTATTTGTGCTGTGCTGTGCTTGCGGTTTGAGCGAATAACGCAGCCTACGTGCTGTGCTAAGTGTGGTAGTTTTTGGACTGCTACCCCAACGCATTGGTATGTTTTGCAATAAACTGGCCTCAGGCTTGAGTCTGTGAACTAAAATCAATGCGTGGGTGATTTTTTCCACGACACCGCTACTGTTTGAAACCCTTGTCTCCCATTGTAGAGAGACACAGCACCATTGTCATTAAGTGGTGGCAGCTCCCTGGACCCTAAGTCACAGTGATTTCTTTTTGTTTTGCTTTATCTGATTTTTTATACATTAGCAAGTCTTCAGTGACTCTGACTTCAATTTCCTATTGTGCAGGCATTCTTCTTTTCAGTGTGCTGTTGAACAAAATGTCAGCAGATAGCAACCTATGTGTCATTGGTGCTGTTCTGTAATTTAACAGTGCTAGATATGGGTCAGCCACTCTCAGCCATTCTCCACCAAATCATTGGATTTGGGATAATGGGGACTAGCTGTTACATGTCTCAGCCCCAACTTCACTGCAATCTGCTTAAACTCATGCCCACTAGACCGTGGCCTATTTTTAGACATTACTATGTCAGGTATACCATGCCTAGCAAAAATAGATTTGATATGCATAGTCTTCTAGTACGGCTATCTCAGGTAAGTGAGAATAATAGCCTAGGACAAGTACGTACTTTTTTCCAGCCCATGTAAACAAATCTGCTTGCATTGCTCCATGGGGCCATTTTTTTCCTGTGCCACCAACATGGGCTCTTTTGCTTGACTTGGGCTGAATTTTTGGCCTATGTGATAAGCCTTAATTACTTCCTCAATGTCATTGTTCATTGGAGGCCAGTATAAAATGTCTCTGGCCCTTCTCTTAGATTTTTCCATCTCTAAATGTCCTGCTTTCGATGTTTCTCTCCCACATTGAATGTCTGTTATTCCCGAGGTTCAGCAGCTCCCTAGCATAATCCCCAACCTCCCTGATCCCATGGAAACCCAAACACCTCAACCCATAGGATGCTTGGGTAGGGAGCAGATTGCTGAGAAGTGTCAAGGAGAGCAGTAACACTCCACAGCAACGTCCAAGCTGGATCCACATGGGAGTCAATGCTGCTTGAAGCTGCATTAACTCCAAACCCTGGCCTACATCCCTACTGGATGAGGTGGGATGGGATGGCAGACCTGCAGGCTGAGGAACAGTAGCAGCTTGGCTGCAGACAGGATGGCCAGCCATCATCTGCACCCCATGCAAATGCAACTTTCTGTCCCAGCAGGGCTTGTGTGTGTGTGTGGGGGGGGGAACATGGCCTTGGTCACCACCAAATCCTTCCCCTCTGAGATGGGCATTCACAGGAAACCTGGCAAGATGAAGCTCGGGTTGTGTCCTAGGTTCTCTGTCCCATGCCCTGGGCTTTGGGCCAGGAAGGTTGTATATGTACACGGTATTGATTTCAGACCCGTCTCTCTCCCATCCCTCCTTGCAGTGTGGAGTTGGGCACATCACCTCTTTACTCAGAAATACACATTTTTTTCTTCCAATTAATGCAAGGCACCAAACTCTGATTGTTTTATACATGGTCAAACAAGCAGCTCTGTTGACATGGGGGTGGCTGCCTCTTGTAATCCTTGGCAGCATTATGTGCCTCTCTGTTCAGCAGTGCTATTCTGGGACTGAGCATCTTTCAGCAACATGAGAGAACTGAAACTGTCTGATGTGACTCATGTAATGGGCTTACCAGAGAAGGTCTGCTAGTAGAATTCACCTGAAGGCATTTCAAAACAGCTTGCTGTGGATGGATATAAGGCACGTCAGTAGATCAGAAGTATTAGTCAAAGCCTGGGAAACAGACTTAATAGGTGGAGTGGCATAGAGACAGCAGAGCCTGCTGGAGTACACAGAGAGTGGGCCACTGATTTCTCCTGAGGGGGTCAAGGCAGCAAGGCTCATTCACAGTTGTGGGGACTAGTTTATGGAGATTGGGTCCCAGGCTTTGGGAGGCAAGGTGTAGGGAGATGCCAGAATTGATAACTTATCTGGGGGGAGAGGGTAAGGGGGTTGTGATAACCTGAAAGAGCTGAAGAGCTGGGACTTACCTTCATGGGTTTGGGATGATCTTTAACTATAAGACATATAAGACATCAGACCAGGACAGCACTAGTATTGGCTTGAGTAGCCAACGCACAGCAGTGGTTCCACAACAAGCAAGTCTGGAATTTATGAATGAAACCTGCTGGAACTCAAGGAGAGGCGTTGCGCCTTCCTCTGCTAGGAACGTGGTTTTGCTTTATGGGGGATGGGTCTCAGTGCAGCAGGGAAGGAGGGAAAGAAAAAGAACCTGGTTACCTGTCATAAACCAGCATCAGTGCTAAGTGGATGCCTTGAAGATAAACTAGTGTATTAAGCTTCTGTGTGTCCCTAATGCACCCCCGGGCATAAGAGGCCTGACCTGATTTTAACTTGCTTCAGATCTAGCCTCCAGTTATGGCTGTAAAAGGACATTGTTTGGAGCCTGACCTCCCCTAAGACTGATTTCACTGGGAGTTAGGAACCTAAATACCATTAAAAAGCTCGGCCCTAACCTACTTAGGTGCCTTTGAAAAATCCCATTAGGCATCAATCTGCATCTTTAGGCACCTAAATACATTTGTAAATCTGACCCTTCATCTCTCTGGGCCTCAGTTTCTCATCTGTAAAATGGGACTACTAATAATTCCTTTCTCCCACTCTTTGTCTGTTTAGACTGTAAGCTCTTTGGGGAAGGGTCTATCTTTTACTCTGTGTTTGTACAAGCACCTAGCACAATGAGGCTCCAATCTTAGTTGGGGCCCTTTCGGCATTACCACAATACAAATACATAACAATAAATGGTAATTAATCCACTCATGGACGGGTAGTACTTCTAGGCACACACTGAGGGTATGATCAGTGAGCCACACAGTACATGTGAAAGTAGCATAGCATACTGCTACCTGTTAGAACAACTCCAGCAGGTCAAAGTCCCATAACCGGAGAGCCTGGCATCCTGTCTCCTCTTGCCACAGTGTGGGGAGATAAACACTAAAAATAAAACCCAGCTCAGCACCTGAATAATGTGCTGCATTTGTTGTGAAAGAGCTACTAGCAGGGAGTTTCCAGTTAGCACATACATGAAGATAACAATATTTTAAGATAGCACCCATAAAATAACTCACTGCAGAAACTGGTTTGCTATTGCAGGCAAGTTTTTGCTTGGATCGTTAGCTGCTTTCAGGTGTACTCAGAGGGAACACCACATATCTTTGAAAGGTGAACTGCAAAGAGAAAATAAAAACTCTATTTACTTCCTTGCACTTCCTGGCAAAGTGTCTCACCAGCCAGAGCACCCCATTATGCAGGGTTTCATCCTCTGTAGTCCTTCCAGGTCTGCTGGTGGTCCCCTTTTGCCTTGTGACTCGCTTCTGGCAGGGCCAAATATGGTCTCACCCCTATCAGGGTAAACCAGGGTTTTCACCCAATAGTCCCAGGCCTAATAGTCTTTCTGACCTCTTCTGTCTTGGGTGTTCTCTCTATTCCTCCCAGTGAGGCTATAGGGGAACTCCTCCCTTCCTCTACCCTGGGTTCCAGACCAGGGACCCTGTAGCAAGTGATCAAGGTCTGTCTGGTCAGACCTCTTGATTCTTCCCTAGGTTGCTTCCTACAATATCTCCACCTTCTCCTCAGGGGGGCTCGTGTTCTCAGCAGGGGTCTGCTCTGGGGCCCGGCCCCTAGTCTCAGCCCTTGAGGTAACAAAGGAGAAGAAAATAAGGTAACAGAAATAGATGGCTCCATCTTCTCTGTCCTACCCAGATCCTCCAACTGTCTGTACTGACACTCTGTGCTCACAGTTTACCTAAGGTCTCTGTGGTGCTCCTCTCTGGGAGCTGAGAGTGAGATGTCTGCCCACCTCTCCAGGCTGGCCTCTTCTGAATGGAGCTTCTCCCTTTTTAAGGTTCCTCTTCCAAAATCAGCACGCCTTGCAGATGCAGTGGGACAGTGCTACCTGAACTCAAAGCTGCTCTTTAACTCCTTCTTGCCTGGTGCTGGGTTTGTACATCCTGTCACAGGGTCTTATAATAATATCTTACAGTAACACAGCGCTTTCCCTCCCAAAGGGTCCTCCTGCATTTTACAAGCCATATGTACCAAGTATACACCAGAATTGCTCCGTCAATCCATTAATTCCCTTCTCTCTGGAATAGGAAGTGGCAACTCTTTAACAGCACACAACAATACTATACAAGTTTAGGATCGACAGTAAAGGCACATGTGCCATCATAGAACGATGTATTCTAGGAGAGTTACAGTCCAGGACTAGCTGTACCTTTGACCTCTTTTTCTTTTCTTCTTGTGCCCAGTGACAGGCCCAGCACCTTCATTTCTGTCAGGGTAGAATCCTGCAATTCACGACTGGGTCTTATGGCTACGACACCTCTGTTCACCAACCATAATGATTCCTCAGGCCTGTTGTGTTCATCCATCTGCACTTTGGGAGCTGAAGCCAGAAGGTGACAAAGTGACTCAGAACAGCTGCTTCAGAACAAACTATGTTTATCCTAGCAACATAGCAATCAGAGAAAAGGGTTAAAACCACCAAAGGTCTACACATGCTTAACATTTTCCTCAAGACTTAGGCAGGCCCAACTGATCCCAGGCACCCCTACTTCTGGGAGCCAGGGTTCCATCTTACTTCCTGCACACCCTGCCTCTCTCCCTTTGATCATTAGGGCTGCTCTGTTAACCATTCCCAAACTCTTTGTCTGATATTTCCGACTCTCGCTTGTTCAGAAACAAAACTTCAAAGGCCTTGACACCTGTATTGTCAGTTTAGTACTGGTGGTTGGGTTATCTAAAGCCATTGATCTTGATTCCTGCAGAAGTGCAAAACCACCTAAGACTCACTTAACCATTAATTATTCTTTAGCAAGCAACACAATAACCATCAAACAGTCACCTAATAGTCATAAAAATACTATAGATATCTGCCATGATTTTTACCGGGACATTACAACAGAATTCATTATTACTTCTGTCATAACTATAAAGGGAAGGGTAACAGCCCTCCTGTGCACCATACTATAATCCCTCTTGGCCAGAGACACCAAAATCCTTTTACCTGTAAAGGGTTAAGAAGCTCAGGTAACCTGGCTGACACCTGACCCAAAGGACCAATAAGGGAACAAGATACTTTCAAATCTTGGTGGGGGGAAGGCTTTTGTTTGTGCTCTTTGTTTTGGGGGTTGTTCACTCTTGGGACTAAGAGGGACCAGACATCAATTCATGCTCTCCAAATCTTTCTGAACAAGTCTCTCATATTTTAAACTTGTAAGTACAGCCAGGCAAGGTGTGTTAGTTTTATCTTTGTTTTCTCAACTTGTAAATGTACCTTTTACTAGGGTGTTTACCTCTGTTTGCTGTAACTTTGAACCTAAGGCTAGAGGGGGGCCCCCACATGTGTACCCTAAAGTTCAGAAAGATTTGGAGAGCATGGATTGATGTCTGGTCCCTCTTAGTCCCAAGAGTGAACAACCCCCAAAACAAAGAGCACAAACAAAAGCCTTCCCCCACCAAGATTTGAAAGTATCTTGTCCCCTTATTGGTCCTTTGGGTCAGGTGTCAGCCAGGTTACCTTTATAGTTATGACAACTTGCCTTATATTTAGCACCTAGAGGTCAAAACTGAAATCAGTCTCCATGGTACCATGGACTGTACAAACACTTAGGAAGAGTCACCCCCTGCCGGGAAGAGCTTCCATTCTAAACAGACAAGACAGACAAAGAGTGGGAGAAAGAAACGAGGGATTGTTATTCCCATGTATAGATGGGGAGTTCCTATTGTTCGCTCCAGTAGTCTTTGGATCAGACCTTAAATGATTTGCCAAATATCACATAGGGAGTCTATGGGAAAGTCAGGAATCAAATCCAGATCTTGAGTTTTAGCCCCATGCCTGCCTCTCAAGACCATCCTTTCTAGTTAAAGAGAGATGAGCCAACCAGCAACTTTAGTCTAGCTAATTTTTTTAAAAAATAATACATTTGTATCCTGATGAGTGGGGGCATTCAGCGCATGTTCAAGAAATAAATGGGTTTTTATATTTCAATTGCAGGATTTTTTATTCTTTTAAAAGCACAAGGTAAAGGGGGAAATGCCCAGTTTTGCAGATGAAGTGGATATCCAAAACCCTGTCCAAAATGCTTTGCGTGCATAAACAGATTGGATGTAGGGACCTCGCTTCAGTTCCCATAAAGCTAAATCTGCAGCTTTCTCCGCAATGCCATGTTTTCAAAAGAGATCCAGATTGGTTTCTGCTTCTGTTTTACATTGTTATTTACCTTCCTTTTTGGAAAAAAACAAAACCAACACCCTCTCATGGGACAACATTACAGTTTATTCCATCTGCGTGAGAAAAGGCAGGATGCTTTGCTGGCTAATTCATCATGTGTGAAAAAAAAAAAAAAAATTGTGGCCAAGACCTACTTAAAATATACCTCTGAAGTAAAGCAGACCAAATTACATTGAGCCTAAAAGAGCTTTAGTCAGCATAGAAAGCAAGTCAGCAGTTTTTACTGAACCAGCCAGTCTGTGATCCCTGTACCTGGCCAGAATGTTGCGCCTGTATTATGTTGTACAAGGAGTAACATCTAACATATTGCCTGATAACAAATTGCTTGCTTCCACTATGAGCAAATATAGACATTTGGAGAAAATCCATACAAAATCTTATTAGACATCCTCTGTACTGTCCTTCTTCATATGCTGAGACTAAGGGTATGTCTACACTACGAAATTAGGTCGATTTTATAGAAAACTGTTTTTAGAAATTGATTTTATACAGTCAATTGTGTATGACCCCACTAAGCGGATTAAGTCGGTGGAGTGCGTCCTCACTACCGTGGCTAGCATCGACTCACGGAGCGGTCACTGTGGGAAGCTATCCCACAGTTCCCGCAGTCTCCGCTGTCCATTGGAATTCTGGATTAAGCTCCCAATGCCTGATGGGGCAAAAACATTGTCGCAGGTGGTTTTGGGTACATGTCGTCACTCTCCCCTCCCTCCATGAAAGCAACTGCAGACAATCATTTCGCGCCTTTTTGCCTGGGTTACCCATGCAGACGCCATAGCATGGAGCCCGCTCAGCTTACCGCTGCTGTTGTGAGCATTGTAAACACCTTGCGCATTATACTTGTCACGGACTCACAGATCGTGCCCACTCTTGGCCCCGTGCGGTCCGTGGGAGGTGCCCCTTTCAGTGAGACAGCCCTTCTCGGGGGTCCACTCATTCTCGGGGTCAGGCCCCTCCACCTCCTGGAGCCGCACCTCTCAGAGCCCTAGCACACCTGTTTCTCGCCGTGGGCCCCCTCAGGGAGTCCACTCGTTCTGGACCCCCCGGGCCCTCAGCCCCAAAGGGGTTGATGCCACCCTGTTCTCTAGACCGGAGTGACTCTCAGCCAGCATAAAACAGGAGGGTTTATTGAGGGTTGAACACAGCACAGGAAACGCTCAGGGCCTCAGGCCTGGCCTCCCTCAGCCCAGCACATCCCAGTCTCTCTGCATCCAGGTGGGCTCTACCTGCTCCCCCTCTCCAGCCCAGAGCCCCCCTGCTTCCCAGCTGGGCCTCTGAGATCACCGGCCCCAGGCCCCGCCTCTATCCATTGTCTTCTCTCCAGGTAAACAGGGCCGTAAACCGGGGCCTCCTCTCCTCGCTTCTGTGCTCTGGCTGGAACGGGCTGGTTAGGTCACTGGGTCCTCACTCTGCAGCCCATTGTCCGCCCACTGGCCAGAACCGGCTGCGTCTCCTCAGCTGGGCCTCCGAGTCACCAGGTCACCGGTCGCTGGGGTATCCATCCTCCAGGCCATCGGCTGGGTCCCCAAGTCCTCTCTTCGGTCCTCTGCAAAACAAACTCCCTCTCCCCTCACCTCGTTAAACCAGTAAAACCCAGGGAAACTGAGTCCCACCCCCTCCACATGCAAACCATTGAAACTCCACAGAAAACAAGAAAAACCCCCACTTTGTCACAATACTGCAGTATGTGCAGAAACTGGCTAGGACCTACCAGCATGAGGACGATTATGATGAGGACATGGACACAGATGTTCCTGAAAGCACGGGCTGTGGCAATTGGGACATCATGGCGGCACTGGGGCTGGTTGATACAGTGGAATGTCGATTCTGGGCCCGGCAAACAAGCACAGACTGGTGGGACCACATAGTGTTGCAGGTATGGGATGATTCCCAGTGGCTGTGAAACTTTTGGATGCATAAGGCCACTTTCCAGGAACTCTGTGAGTTGCTTTCCCCTGCCCTGAAGCGCAGGAATACCAAGATGAGAGCTGCCCTGACTGTTGAGAAGCGAGTGGCGATAGGCCTGTGGAAGCTTGCAATGCCTGAATGCTACCAGTCAGTCGGGAATCATTTTGGAGTGGGCAAATCTACTGTGGGGACTGCTGTGATTCAAGTAACCAATGCAAACACTGACGTTCTGCTATCAAGGGTAGTGACTCTGGGAAATGTGCAGGTCATACTGGATGGGTTTGCTGCAATGGGTTTCCCTAACTGTGGTGGGGCAATAGGCGGAACGCATATCCCTATCTTGGCACCGGACCACCTTGCCAACCAGTACATAAACTGCAAGGGGTACTTCTCAATGGTGCTGCAAGCACTGGTGGATCACAAGGGATGTTCCACCGACATCACGTGGGATGGCCGGGAAAGGTGCATGACGCTTGCATCTTTAGGAACTCCGGGCTGTTTGAGCAGCTGCAAGAAGGGACTTCCCAGACCAGAAAATTACTGTTGGGGATGTTGAAATGCCAATAGTTATCCTTGGAGACCCAGCCTACCCTTTCCTCCCATGGCTCATGAAGCCATACACAGGCAGTCTGGACAGTAGTAAGGAGCAGTTCAACTATAGGCTGAGCAAGTGCAGAATGGTGGTAGGATGTGCCTTTGGATGTTTAAAAGCTCGCTGGCACTGTTTGCTGGCTAGGTTAGACCTCAGCGCAACCAATATTCCCATAGTTATTACTGCTTGCTGTGTGCTCCATAATATCTGTGAGAGTAAGGGAGAGATGTTTATGGTGGGGTGGGAGGTTGAGGCAAACTGCCTGGCTGCCAATTTTGAACAGCCAGACACCAGAGTGATTAGAAGATCACAGGTAGGTGCGCTGTGCATCAGAGAGGCTTTGAAAACCAGTTTCATGACTGGCCAGGCTACGGTGTGACAGTTGTGTGTGTTTCTCCTTGAAGCAAACCCGCCCTCTTTGTTGATTTTAACTCCCTATAAGCCAACCACCCTCACCCCTTTGATCACAGCTGGCAAAGGAAATAAAGTCACTATTGTTTTGAAACCATGCATTCTTTCTTTATTAATTAAAAAAAAAAAGGGAGATAACTGATAAGGTATCCCGGGTGGGGTAGGGTGGGGTGGGGGAGGAGGGGAGGAGGGAAGGACAAGGCCACATTGCTTATTGTACCACACTAAAAATCAAAAGTGTTTGAATGACAGCCTTCTGTTGCTTGGGCCATCCTCTGGAGTGCAGTGGCTGGGTGCCCGGAGCCTCCCCCCCCCCGCGTTCTTGGGCGTCTGGGTGAGGAGGATATGGAACTTGGGGAGGAGGGCAGGCGGTTGTACAGTGGATGTAGCGGTGGTCTGTGCTCTTGTTGGCTTTCCTGCAGCTCCACCAGACACCTGAGCATATCCGTTTGCTCCCCCATTAGCCTCAGCATTGCATCCTGCCTCTTCTCATCGCGCTCACTTAATGCTTTCCTGGACTCTGCCACTGAATGCCTCCATGCATTCAGCTGTGCCCTATCAGTGCGGGAGGACTGCATGAGCTCGGAAAACATATCATCGCGAGTGCGTTTTTTTCACCTTCTAATCTGTGATAACCTCAGGGATGGAGATGACAGGGGGAGCATAGAAACATTTGACCCTGCGGGGGGATAAAAAGGAAGAGTAAAATTTAAGATGATACCTTTCTGAGAACAAAAGGGAGACTCTTTCACAGTGAATCAAGCAATTCACAGCAGACAGCACATGTGCCTTAGGTACAAGGTCGCATTTTGCCTTTTATATTGAGCACCTGCCAGTATGGTGACACATCACACATGGCTGGGCAACAGAATTCTATGGTAAGCCAAAGGGTACGCGGGTTTGGCTTCTAACGCCTTCATAACATGTGAGAATGTTTTCAAACTGCAGCGCCCTCCTTTCCCATAGCAAGCAATGCCAGTTGGCTTTGCCGTTTAAAAGGAGAGGCTGTGGTTTTCGGGTGGATGTGCAGCACACTCCTCCCCCCACCCCTCCGTGTGGCTATTTGGGATGATCCCTTCACCCCTCCCCCCGCCGCGTGGCTATTCTCAGGGATGATCCCTTTTAGCCAAGCGCAAACAGCCCAGCATGAACGGGGTCCTTTTACTGTTCCCTTACAAAAATTCCCCTATTTCAACCAGGTGACCACGAATGATATCACTCTCCTGAGGCTAACACAGAAAGATATATACCGAATGTTGCTTGAATGCAACCAAAACCCAGGACCATTCGCTGCCCTGCTTTGTACTGCAATGATTCCAGACTACTTGCTACTGGCTTGGGGTGGTAAAGTGTCCTACCATGGAGAACGAAATAAGGCAGCTCTCCCCAGAAACCTTCTACAAAGGCTTTCAGAGTACCTCCAGGAGAGCTTCATGGAGATGTTCCTGGAGGATTCCCGCTCCATCCCCAGACACGTTAACAGACTTTTCCAGTAGCTGTACTGGCCGCGAATGCATCCCAAGTCTTCAGGGCAAATCAAACATTAAACATTATTGCTTTTAAACCCTGTACTGTAGTTTCAAATGTGCACTCACCAGAGGGGCCTTCTCCGCCTTCAGGGTCGGGGATCCCAACTTGGGAGGGTATTGGCTCCAGGGTGATGAAAAGGTCCTGGCTGCCAGGGAGAATGGATTCACCACTTGCCTGCTGTGCATTCTCCTCCTCCTCCTCCTCCACAGAATCCTCCTCTGTGTTGTGTGAGACTCCCCCCTTGCAGGTGTTCACGGACAGTGGTGGGGTAGTGGTAGGGTCCCCCCCTAGAATGCCATGCAGCTGATCATAGAAACGGCATGTATGGGGCTCTGACCCAGAGCGACCGTTTGCCTCCTTTGTCTTTTGGTAGGCTTGCCTGAGCTCCTTCACTTTCACGCGGCACTGCTGTGTGTCCCTGTTATAGCCTCTGTCCATCATGCCCTGTGCGATTTTGGCATATATATTAGCATTTCTTCTTTTTGATCGGAGTTCTGCCTGCACAGATTCTTCTCCCCATACAGCAATCAGATCCAGTGTCTCCCATTTGCTCCATGCTGGAGCTCGTTTGCGATTCTGAGGGGACTGCATGGTCACCTGTGCTGCTGAGCTCGCCACGCTGACCAAACAGGAAATGAAATTCAAAAGTTCCCGGGGCTTTTCCTATGTACCTGGCTAGTGCATCGGAGTTGAAAGGGCTGTCCAGAGCGGTCACATTGGAGAACTCTGGGATAGCTACTGGAGGCCAATAACGTTGATTAGTGTCCGCACTACTCCAAATTCGACCCAGCAAGGTCGATTTTAGCGCTACTCCCCTCGCCAGGGAGGAGTACAGAAATCGATTTTAAGAGCCCTTTAGGTCGACGGAATGGGGTTGCTTGTGTAGTCGCATTCATTATACAATTGACCCAACACGGCTAAATTTGACCTAACCCTGTAGTGTAGACCAGGGCTCAGAATTCCATCTGGAAGAACTGCTTAAAAGTTCTGAGCCTGGCGCTATCTGTAGGTGTAGGCAACTGGTAATGATGAACTGGAAACTTGCAGATCAGTTGTCCGTCTCCAGATGAAACTCAACAATTTTTGTTGGAAAGGACATGGGATGTAGAATAATGCTTATGAGGACAATGTATGTGTCTGAAGATGACACATGACCTGAACTACATGTCTTATTTAAAAACTGTACAGATTTCCCCAGGGCTGGTGCAACCCATTAGGCGACCTAGGCGGTCGCCTAGGGCACTATAATTTGGGGGGCGGCGACCACAGCGGTATTTTGGCAGCGGGACCTTCCGCTGCCTCTGTGGGGGGCGGCATTTTGGGGCGGGACCTTCCGCCGCCTAGGGCGGCAGAAAAGCTGGCGGCGCTCCTGGATTTCCCCAATCCCCATTTTACTGATGTAACACCCAATCCTGCAGCCTTAATGCAAGCAAAACTCTCTGAGTGCTTTATTTGCATGGAATTGGAGGAATGGGTGTTTAAAGCCTGTTTCTGCAGACACTTACACAAGTCATCCCACTGACTTTAGCGAGATGCTGCATGAGTAAGTAGCACTCATGTGACTTCGTAGGATCAGAGCTTAAGTTTGTGAATAAGTTTTAAAAGTGCTTTGGGATCTTTCAGGATGAAAAGAGCTCTATAAAGCTCTGTATATAAATAAGCCATCATCAGTGAAATGTGGCTGTTGCAGTAGCAGATAAAACAATGTACATGTTTTAGTTCCTGCTTTTATTCCTTGAGAGATGGCTGCTCAGTTCCCCATTGCATCAAGTATAAAATTATCACTAGTCAGCACCAACCATTCAGCTTGTCAGCAGAAAGGCAAGGAATCACACACCATGCGGGAGAAACTTCAGTGTTTCTTTCCCAAGGGAGTCCTTGACTTAAGGTTTGACTGAGAAAAAAAAAAAAGAGAAGAAATCAAAGGTGATATTCAAATAACTGGAAAGAATCATGAAGGCAGGCTCTCACTCTCTTCATCAGGCAATGGGCATCAGAGACAGAGATAGGCCAGATCCTTAGCTGATGTACATCCATCGAACTCCACTGACTTCAAGGGAGTTCAGCTGATTTACACCAAGTGATGATCTGCCCCATAATAGTGGCAGAGTGTGAATTCAGAGATACAACATCTCACGGAGGGGACTGAGCATATTAAAACCAAATTACACAGGGTTGGAGTGTGGACTGGAGCTCCTTTACGAATGAGACATTCTTAAGGAATCCACCCTTGCAGATAAAAGTTTTGCTAAAAATTTACCATTTCTCTGGGTGCATTAGTCTGACCTAAGAAAAAAGGTGCAGCACTCCAACTAAGCAAACACCTTGGTGGACTTTATAAAGCCTTTAATTGTACAGTGGCTGGGAAATGTACAGCACAGCTAACAGTGTTAAGTGCACAGCAACATCCCACAGCAATCTGTAAAAATCTTTGTGTCAGCGCCAAGTGGTTTATGGGGACATTAAAACAAGGAGTGAATTCTGGGCAGGAAATTAGGATGAGCTCCTGCACTTTTAAAAACAGCGGCAATGTTTCTGGATTCCAGCTCTGTGTTGTCCTGCAGCAGTTTGAGTTACAACTCACCAGCTGCTAATCCACTCAGTCTGTGCAGCTCTGAGTGTTGTTTTGCAGGATGGTCGCTCTCACTCAAACTAGACACGCTTGGGTTAGTACTCTCATGTCACTCCATTTGAGCTAGCTGGAGTGGAGTAACTTGAGAGTACTAATCCAAGCTAACTTGCCATGAAGACAAGCCCAGAGTCTGAAATAGAGTTGAGTTAGATTCCTCTGATGATGAGAGAGCCTGTGATTTTCAATTTGTCCGCTGTGGAATGGTGAGATGACTGGAGCCCATGCACACCGTGACCTGTATGGAATGCAGGGAACCATCTTTGGAGAGGAGACTCATGAGCGCTACTAGTTACTATAAGGAATAACGTCACTAGCTCAAATCAAATGGGAGAGCATTATCTACTATGTCAGAACTCCTGGGTTCTGCTTCCCCTCCTGTCACTGTACTGATGTCTGACTTAAGGCAAGTCTCAACTCCTCCATGCCTCAGTGTCCATATCTGTTAAGTGGGGATTAAAAAAGCTTCCCCAGCTCCCAGGCATACTGTGAGGTTTAAACAATGAGTGAATTGCCAGTCTGGGATGGAAGATGCTCCAGAAGTGCAAAGTAAAAAGAGCTACTAATGGAAGGGGCAGTGTAGTGTAGTGGATAGAGTATTGGACTGGGCTTCAGAAGACCTGAGTTTGATTCCCAGTTCTGCTGCTGGGTGACCTTGAATAAATCATTCTGCCTCAGTTTCCCCATCTGTAAAATGGAAATAATTGTGCTGACCTCCCTTATAAAGTGCTTTGAAGTCTACTGACAATAAGAGCCAGGCATTTTTATTAATAGAGAGGACTGTGAACATCCATGCTAGGTACCATTTGTTTTTGTTCCCATGTTTAGTCCTCTTTGACAACCCAAACTGGAGCCCGCAATAATTCATAACTATTATGAGCTACACTCAATAAATAAGGGATCAAATATTCGCTGGAGAAACTACTGAGATCAACAGAGTTACACCAGAAGGGAATTTGGCCCATGATCTTTCTTACAGGTTGGTTTCTGAAAGCTCAAGGCACATGGTGCACTGAGGTCCCTTATGCTATAACAGGTGTTCAGCCCCAGGGTGGGTAGGCAGTATTGTTTCCACCAGCTGGCATCCCCCCCCGGGTTCCTGCCACACACACACACACACACACACACACACACACACACACAACGGCTACAGGGAGCTGTTAAATCAGCCTATCCCATGTCCAGTTCCGGCCCAGACCAGAAGCCCACTTTGGTCTAGTGCTGGCCCCCTACTCTCCTGGCACAGCAGCTGCCGTGTGCTACCACAACCTCAGCTCCCTACCCTGGCAGGCTTTCTCCACGGGTGCTTCCCAGTCCAACTGCATCCAAGCAGGAAAATGGCAGATCGTCTAGGCATCTGCTCCTTGGCTAGCAGGAGCTGCTTTTAGGGCCTGATCCAATTCCCGTTAAAGTGTACTGGAGTCTTTACATTGTTTTTAATGGGAGTTAGACTGGGCCCTTAATGAAGGTGCCATAAGCATGACAACAAAATACAAACATCTGTTCATGAGTCAGGGTGATTTTTCTCTGGCAGCCCAACATTTAGGAGGTGAACGTGTCAAATTCTTAATGACTCAGTGCTCTTCCTGCTCAGTGTTATTTAAAACTGCACTGCACTGGGCATAGGCACCGACTCCGTGGGTGCTCCAGCCCTGGAGCACCCAAGGAAAAAAATTGGCGGGTGCTTAGCACCCACCGGCAGCCAGCTTTCCACCTTACCCCCCCCCCGTGCCTCCCGCCTGCCGCAATCAGCTGTTTTGCAGGAGGCGCTGGAGGGCAGGTAAAGGAGGGGGGATGGGGTGCGCTATGGGGAGGCGGAAGAACTGGGCGGGAAGAGGCTGGGTGGGCGTGGGTGCTTGGGCGAAGGGGTGGGGTGAGGGCCGAGCCTGGGGTGGAGCAGGGGTGGGAAGAGGTGGAACAGGGGTTGGGGGCTTGGGGAAGAGCAGGGGTGGGAAAAGGCGGGGCAGAGGTAGGGGTTTGGGGGAAGGAGTTGGTTGGGAGCGGGGCCTAGGGTGGAATGCGGGTTTGAACACGCCCGGGGCCCGGACATGATTTGAAATGATTTGCTCTTGACAAATCCATGCTGGCTATTCGCTGGGTGACCTTGAGTAAATTAATTATAATTATAAGGAATAGCCAACATGGATTTGTCAAGAGCAAATCATGTCAAACCAACCTAATTTCCTTCTTTGACAGGGTTACTGGCTTAGTGGATAAGGAAGAAGAAGTAGATGTGATATGTCTTGATTTCAGTAAAGCTTTTGATACAGTCCCACATGACATTTTCATATGCAAACTAGGGAAATGTGGTCTAGATGAAATTATTATAAGGTGGGTGCACAACTGGTTGAAAGAACATACTCAAAGAGTAGTTATCAATGGTTCACTGTCAAACTGACAAGGTGTATCTAGTGGGGTCCCACAGGAGTTAGTCCTGGGTCCGGTGCTATTCAATATTTTCATTAATGATTTGGATAATGAAGTGGAGAGTATGCTTATAATATTTGTGGATGACATCAAACTGGAAGAGGTTGCAAGCACTTTGGAGGACAGGATTAAAATTGAAAACAACTATTTGACAAATTAGAGAATTGGTCTGAAATCGATAAGATGAATTCAATAAAGACAAGTGCAAAGTACTTCAGTTCAGAAGGAAAAATCAAATGCCCAACTACAAAATGGGGAGTAACTGGCTACATGGCAGCATCTGGGGGCTACAGTGGATCACAAATTGAATATGAGTCAACAATGTGATGTAATTGTGAAAAAGGCTAATATCATTCTGGATTGTATTAACAGCAGTGTTGCCTTAGTGCAGGGAGCTAGACTTGATGACTTCTTGAGGTCCTTTACAGCCCTATATTTTGATGATTCTATGCTAAAAACAGCAGCATCTTGTCTACTGTAGCACTTATACTGCTGGTGGTACCAGTACTGCTGTCAAGAAATCTCCTCGTCTAGGTGCACCCTTAGAGTCAGCCAACAAGGCACCTGGCCCCACATGGCACTGGCCCTCTAATCCCATTTCCACTAAAGTCAATTGAATGACTCCTGCTGAGATCAGTGGGAGTTAGATCAAGTCCTTAGTGTGACTAAGCCCTGGTCTACACTATGAGTTTAGGTCGAATTTAGCAGCGTTAGATCGATTTAACCCTGCACCCATCCACACGACGAAGCCGTTATTTTCGACTTAAAGGGCTGTTAAAATAGTTTTCGGTACTCCTCCCCCGACGAGGGGATTAGCGCTGAAACCTAATTGCCAGGGGATGTTTTGAAGGCAAAAATGAAAACCTGGGTTCAAAAAAGAATTAGATAAGTTCATGGAGGATCAGTCCATCAATGGCAATTAGCCACAATAGTAAGAGACGCATCCCCATACTCTAGGTGTCCCTAAACCTCTGGCTACTGGACAACAAGGGATGGATCACTCAATAAGTTGCCCTCTCAAGCACTTGGCATCAGCAACTGTTGGACCACAGGATACTGGGCTAGATGAACCATTGGTGACCTAGTATGGCTGTTCTCAGGACTGAAAGCTTCCTCTTACCACACAGCAGCGAAACCCTCTTTTACTCTTTCCTGTTTCTCACTCTCCAGGGTTAGTTAATGATCAGTCGCTAAGGAGGAGGCAATGGGCCTGACTTTTCCTCTCAGAGTGGTTTCAAACCAGCATAACTTTATTTTTTACTTTAGTGCAGTTACTCCTGACTTACACCAATGTGAAAGGAGAATCAGACTTCGTATATGTTTGGGTAGTTTTACCTTCACTCTCCTACATGGTGCCATAACCTTCAGATAACACATTTTCCAGACTGGAGGATATAGGTATATTGCAACCAAATTCTCCTGTTTGGATCACCATGAATGTTGAGGGAAATCAACCCCTCCTGGAAACTGAGTAGCTTGCCAGTTGTACTCTGAGCTTGAAGCAAAGTGTTGTACCCCTAGTTTGTGTAGCCTACAGTCCAGGGCCAGCCAGAGAATCATCAGAGAGCTGTAACTGGCTCCATAATAGCCCTATCCCTGTGATTGTAAATTAAGCTAAGCAGAGAAGCTGGCCCCAAGTCTATTATAGAAGATTGTTATTGGGATTACTAGAGATGGGACCAAACACCCTCAAATTTTGGTATGCCTGAAATCCAGATCTCGGTTTGTACGCCATTGCTCGGGACCATCTTAAATCTTTGTTAATGCAGCTGATAACTGTGAAAGAATGAGGGGTGAACCCCTTCCTTTCCATGTTAAATTATGTTGCCTCCATGGGGAGCTAATAAACACCTGTGAACCTTGCTGTAAATGTACAGATGAATGTGTGTCCATTGCTGATTCATGCACAGTGCCTACTGCATTCCACTTTCATTACTGAGAGTGGGTTGGGTGAGGGACTCTGTAGAGAGACAATCCATGGCTGTGTTCCATTGAATAATGTTATGGACACTTAATTCTGTCCATTTCACTGATTTATTCATATACCTGTTCTTAAGCCATTCCCATGATTCCTGGTTGGGATTAGAATGCTCCTGAAGAGTGGTGGGCTGCTGAGACAAAAGGCATTAGCTGTATTTGGATGGATCCCACCCTAGAAGGAAAGGAGATGTCTCACACCATATCAGCACTTGAAAAGGAACGCTTGACAGTCTTACTAATCATCTGTGGATCATACCCTCAGAACTAGTGAGTCACGAACACTCCTTAGCTTACAATGGGGGAAGAGGCATCTTTTCAGTGATCTTACTTGACTCTGTTCACCATTACACCTCTGCTCTCCCTTGCAGGCAGAAAAGAAGGTTGGGTATGCAAAGAGTGTATTCACTTAGCAGTTCTTCATTTTAAGAGGTTTCTCTGTATCAGGGCTGGTCTACACACACAAGTTGGACCAGTTTAGTCAAAGGCCTGGTCTACACTATGAGTTTAGTTCGAACTTAGCAGCGTTAAATCTAATTAACCCTGACCCGTCCACACAACGAAGCCCTTTACTTCGAAATAAAGGACTCTTAAAATCGATTTCTGTACTCCTCCCTGACGAGGGGAGTAGTGCCAAAATCGACATTGCCATTTCGAATTAGAGTTAGTATGGCTGCAATTCAACGTATTGGCCTCCGGGAGCTATCCCACAGTGCACCATTGTGACCGCTCTGGACATCAATCTGAACTCGGACGCACTGGCTAGGTAGACAGGAAAAGCCCCGCGAACTTTTGAATTTCATATCCTGTTTGCCCAGCGTGGAGAGCAAAGGTGACCACGCACAGGTAACCATGCAGTCCGAGAATCGAAAAAGAGCACCAGCATGGACTGTACGGGAGGTACTGAATCTGATCGCTATATGGGGAGAGGATTCCGTGCTAGCAGAACTACGTTCCAAAAGACGAAATGCCAAAACATTTGAAAAATCTCCAAGGGCATGATGGAGAGAGGCCACAATAGGAACTCATATCAGTGCCGCGTGAAAGTTAAGGAGCTCAGACAAGCCTATCAAAAAACAAAGGAGGCAAACGGTCGCTCCGGGTCAGAACCGCAGACATGCCGCTTCTACGCTGAGCTGCATGCAATTCTAGGGAGGCCGCCACCACTACCCCACCTCTGACCATGGATTCCGAGGAGGGGGTAATCTCAGCCATGCCTGAGGATTCTGCAGATGGTGAAGATGAGGAGGAGGAGGACGACGAGCTTGTGGAGAGCACACAGCACTCCATTCTCCCCAACAGCCAGGATCTTTTTCTCAGCCTGACTGAAGTACCCTCCCAACTCTCACAAGGCAGTATCCCAGAAAATGAGGCCATGGAAGGGACCTCTGGTGAGTGTACCTTTGTAAATATAAAACATGGTTTAAAAGCAAGTGTTTTTTAATGATTAATTTGCCCTGAGGACTTGGGATGCATTCGCGGCCAGTACAGCTACTGGAAAAGTCTGTTAACATGTCTGGGGATGGAGCGGAAATCCTCCAGGGATATCTCCATGGAGGAGTTCCACTCCATAGACTGCTCGACTATGATGCAGAGCCTTGCTATCTCCTCGTTGTACATCAATTTTGTTGACTATGAGAAAGCATTCGATAGCATGGATCGAGAGACTCTCTGGAAGCTCCTTCGGCACTATGGCATCCCAGCAAAGGTGGTCAACCTGATTAAGAACTTATATGACGGCATACACTGTAGAGTGATCCATGGAGGGCAGCTTACAAACAGCTTCCAGGTGCGAACCGGAGTCAGACAAGGATGCTTGTTGTCACCATTTCTCTTTCTCCTTGTCATTGATTGGATTATGAAGACATCCACTTATGAGGGTAGGAACGGAATCCAGTGGACGTTGTGGACCCAGCTTGATGACCTGGACTTTGCCGATGACCTTGCACTCCTTTCGCATAGCAAACAGCAGATGCAAGAGAAGACCAACATAGTGGCAGCCACGTCATCACAGGTTGGCCTCAACACCCACAAGGACAAGACCAAGATCCTCAAGATTAACTCCATCAGTAATGACCCAGTCACACTGAATGGAAGCCCTCTGGAAGAAGTGCAGTCCTTCACTTACCTAGGCAGCATCATTGACCAACAGGGTGGCACGGACGCAGACATCAAAGCAAGGATCGGTAAGGCAAGAGCAGCTTTCTTACAGCTCAAGAACATCTGGAGCTCTAGAGAGCTGTCTTTGGCAACAAAGATTAGACTGTTCAACTCCAACGTGAAATCAGTCTTATTGTATGGAGCTGAAACCTGGAGAATAACTAAAATAACCACCAGGAAGATCCAGACCTTCATAAATAGTTGCCTTAGAAGGATTCTCCAGATCCGCTGGCCAGACACCATCAGCAACATCTACCTCTTGGAGAGGACCTGTCAACTTCCAGCAGAGGAAGAAATTAGAAGGAGAAGGTGGGGTTGGATAGGACACACACTACGCAAGCAGCCAAGCAACATCACTAGACAGGCATTGCGGTGGAACCCCCAAGGCAAGCGGAAAAGAGGCCATCCAAGAAACACCTGGCGATGCAACCTTCAGGCTGATAGCATAAAAATGGGCTATACCTGGATCCAGCTAGAGCAAATGGCCCAGGATAAAGGACTCTGGAGATCTGTGGTTGGCGGCCCATACCCCGATTGGGGTGACGGGCATGAGTGAGTGAGTGAGTGACATCTCCATGAAGCTCTCCTGGAGGTACTCCAAAAGCCTTTCCAGAAGGTTTCTGGGCAGTGCAGCCTTATTCCGTCCTCCATGGTAGGACACTTGACCATGCCATGCTAGTAGCAAGTAATCTGGTATCATTGCATGACAAAGCCTGGCAGCGTATGTTCCCGGTGTTTGCTGGCATTCAAGCAACATCTGTTCTTTATCTCGCTGTGTTATCCCCAGGAGAGTGATATCGTTCATGGTAATATGGGAATTTAATTACGTGGACAGAGGTGGCCATTCCTACTGGGCTGTTTGCCTGTGGCTGAAAAGAAATACTTCCCTGCAGTTAGCCAAGTGGGGGGGTGGGGGGGCATCATTGGCGCTGAGCTTTTCGCGTTTGGCTAGCAGGGATCTTTCCTGATGCCAGCCACGCGGTTGGGGGAGGGGTAAAGCGATCATCCCAGAGACTTGGATGGGGTGGGGGTGGGGTTAGTTTGGTTTCTGCAGGGATCTTCCCTGATACCAGCCACGCGGTGGGGGGAGGGATAAAGCGATCATCCCAGAGCATTGGATGGGGGGGGGGTTAGTTTGGTTTCTGCTGCTGCAAGTTAACAGGAAAACCGCAGCACTCAACGGCCTTTGCTTGGTATGTGGGAAAGGAGGGCGCTGCTTTTAGGAAGGCTGCAGAAGCCGAAAGACAATGGCTTACCATGGCCGCATGCAAGCCGAATTCTGTTGCCCGGACCTGCGTCTGTGCTCTCTAACACCAAAGCCGCAGGCACTCAATATTAAGATGCAAAATGCGACCTTTTACTGAAATCATATGTGCTATGTAATGTGAATAGTGTTGTTCACCGTGAAAGAGTATAAGCATTGTTCTGTAAAATGTATCTTTTTAAATACTTCTCTCCCTTTTTTCCATCCCTCCTGCAGCTGCAAATTTTTCAAGCCTCCCTCCTCCGTCCCGAAGGCTAGCTCAGATAAGGCGGCGAAAAAAAAGGACGCGAGACGAAATGTTCTCTGAAATCATGGAATCCACCTGCAATGAAAGAGCTCAACTGAATGAGTGGAAGGACACGGTATCAAAGTACAGGAAAGATGCCAGTGAACGTGAGGCCATGAGGGATGCTCGAGATGAGAGGTGGCAGGCTGCAATGCTGGGGCTGCTGCATGATCAAACGGACATGCTCCAGCATCTGGTGGAGCTTCAGGAACGGCAGCAGGATCACAGAGTGCTGCTGCAGCCGCTGTATAACCTCCCTTCCCCCTCACCATGTTCCATAGCCTCCTCACCCAGACGTGTAAGAACATGGGGAGGGGGGAAGGCTCCGTGCACCCTCCCACTCCACCCCAAGCAAAAGGCTGTCATTATTTTGAACTTTTTTAGTGGCCTTTTCCTTCCCACCTATCCTCCTCCCAAACCCCACCCAGGCTACCTTGTCAGTTCTATCCCTATGTTTATAATCAATTAATAAAGAATACATGATTTTTAAATGATAGTGACTTTATTTCCTTTGAAAGCAAGCTGTGATCGAAGGGGGGAGGGTGGTTTGCTTACAGGGAATGAGTCAATCAAGGGGGCGGGTTTTCAACAAACAGAACTTCCACACCGTAGCCTGGCCAGTCATGAAACTGGTTTTCAAAGCTTCTCTGATGCTCAGCGCTTCCTGGTGTGCTCTTCTAATCGCCCTGGTGTATGGCTGCACGTAATCAGAGGCCAGGCGATTTGCCTCAGTCTCCCACCCCGCCATAAAGGTCTCCCCCTTACTCTCACAGAGATTGTGGAGCACACAGCAAGCAGCAATAACAATGGAAATATTGGTTTGGCTGAGGTCTGAGCGAGTCAGTAGCGTGCGCCAGCAATCCTTTAAATGTCCAAATGCACATTCTACCACCATTCTGCACTTACTCAGCCTGTAGTTGAACAGCTCCTGACTACTGTCCAGGCTGCCTGTGTATGGCTTCATGAGCCATGGCATTAAGGGGTAGGCTGGGTCCCCAAGGATAACCATAGGCATTTCAACATCCCCAATGGTTATTTTCTGGTCTGGGAAGTAAATCCCTTGCTGCAGCCATTTAAACAGAGTAGTGTTCCTGAAGATGCGAGCGTCATGAACCCTTCCTGGCCATCCCACGTTGATGTTGGTGAAACGTCCCTTGTGATCCACCAGTGCTTGCAGTACCATTGAAAAGTACCCCTTGCGGTTTATGTACTGGCTACCCTGGTGCTCCGGTGCCAAGATAGGGATATAGGTTCCATCTATCGCCCCATCACAGTTAGGGAATCCCATTGCATCCACTATGACCTGCACATTTCCCAGAGTCACTATCTTTGGTAGCAGCAGCTCAGTGATTGCTTTGTCCCTTGTGATCCACCAGGCTTGCATCACAGCAGCCCCCACAGTAGATTTGCCCACTCCAAATTGATTCCCGACTGACTGGTAGCTGTCTGGCGTTCCAAGCTTCCACAGGGCTATCGCCACTCGCTTCTCAACTGTGAGGGCTGCTCTCATCTTGGTATTCTGGCACTTCAGGGCAGGGGAAAGCAAGTCACAAAGATCCATGAAAGTGCCCTTACGCATGCGAAAGTTTCGCAGCCACTGGGAATCGTCCCACACCTGCAACACTATGCGGTCCCACCAGTCTGTGCTTGTTTCCCAAGCCCAGAATCGGCGTTCCACGGCTATAACCTGCCCCATTAACAGCATGATCTCCAAAGCGCCAAAGCCCGCGGTTTGATAGAATTCTATGTCCATGTCCTCATCACTCTTGTCGCTGCACTGCCGTAGCCTACTCCTCCTCTCCTGGTTTTGCAGGTTCTGGTTCAGCATAAACTGCACGATAACGCGCGAGGTGTTTTCAATGTTCATGACTGCTGTCTTGAGCTGAGTGGGCTCCATGCTTGCCGTGGTATGGCGTCTGCAGTGTTCACCCAGGAAAAAAGGCGCAAAACGGTTGTCTGCCATTGCTTTCATGGAGGGAGAGCTGAGGCTGTACCCAGAACCACCCGCGACAATGTTTTTGGCCCCATCAGGCATTGGGATCTCAACCCAGAATTCCAATGGGCGGAGGAGACTGCGGCAACTATGGGATAGCTATGGGATAGCTACCCACAGTGCAACGCTCTGGAAGTCGACACTAGCCTCGGTACATGGACGCACACTGCCAAATTACTGTGCTTTGTGTGGCCACATACGCTCGACTTTATACAATCGGTTGCCAAAAATTGAATTCTGTAAATTCGGATTAATCCCGTAGTGTAGACATACCCAAAGAGGTGGTGTTAAACTGATTTAGTTAAATGTGTGCAAACTTGTACATGAACATGTCTACACTGATTTAAATCTGGTCTATATTGATTTAGCTTACACCTGTAAATGATGATGGTATAACTTTCTGTGTAAACCAGACCACAGCGCATGGGCCTGACACCAACAGAGTCAATGCATTTTAAACACATAACCTGGTCTGCTCCATGCTTGAATGTGCTCCTCAGTGACTTCCTGTACGACAGCTGGAAGAGTGAAGTGGGCACCGTATCTCCAGACATGCTAGCGAAACAGCCCTATAAACACAGAGCTGCAAGTCATAGCATTCTATTCCTCCTCCTCCTTTCCCAGCTCAATTAAGCAACAATGTGTTTTCTGTTCTTTCTGTATTCCTGCTCTTTCATGTTTCAGTGGGTTTTTCCTCTTCTTTCATGCTAGGACATGAAGAGGGAATGCTGAGGAAATAACATTAGAAGCAGCTTGCAATCACAACAGGTCAATTTTTTTATACCAAACACCAGACACAGTTATAGGGGCACCAGCTAGTCAGATTAGTTGGCTAGCCTAGTTTTGGCTTGTTGTGGAGCCAGCAGGTTGTGAGGGAGTTACCGCGGGTTACCAGGCAGTGACCAGCAGCTCACCCAAACCAGTCGACAAGGAGGCTAGAGAAGCTCTGGCTTTCAAAGTGCCACACCCACAAAGCTCATCCTGGGTGGAGATGTACAGCCCCACTGATTGGCTGGAATGCACTGCTTAAACCAGAAAGAGGCACAAGAAGTTGTCTAAGCAACTAGGTGAATCTCTGGCTGGCTATTACTATGGACCCTGCCTACTTTCCTGACTCCTAGTTCCTGCTTCCGAACCTGCTTCTGCCCTCCTTGTCCCAGGCCCCTGTTTGTTCCCAGTTCCTGCTTTCCTACCTCATTGCAGGTCCCTGCTCCTACACTCTACCCCCATGCCAATTCCAGCTTCGACCCCTGGCTTGACTTCTGACTTTGTCGCCAGCTCTGACCTTTGCCTTGGCACCTGACTCTGACCGTGGCTCTCACCCCAGCTCTGGTTCTAGGTGCTTGACTCTAACCATTAGGCCTGACCACCCACACAGGTTTAGGTAGGTTGGCTATTTCATATGGTCATAAGATAAAAACACTGGTCCATCAGGTTTGGTATCCTGTTTCTTTAGCTGGTCTGTACCTGAAAATTCAAAGGACCGCACAGCAGCTCTCTTCCTCCTTAGTCCTAGTAAAACCTAAACAACTGTGCAAAGGTATAGCCAGCATAGAATCATAGAATCATAGAATATCAGGGTTGGAAGGGACCTCAGGAGGTCATCTAGTCCAACCCCCTGCTCAAAGCAGGACCAATTCCCAACTAAATCATCCCAGCCAGGGCTTTGTCAAGCTGGGCCTTAAAAACCTCCAAGGAAGGAGATTCCACCACCTCCCTAGGTAAAGCATTCCAGTGCTTCACCACCCTCCTAGTGAAATAGTGTTTCCTAATATCCAACCTAGACCTCCTCCACTGCAACTTGAGACCATTGCTCCTTGTTCTGTCATCTGCCACCACTGAGAACAGCCGAGCTCCATCCTCTTTGGAACCCCCCCCTCAGGTAGTTGAAAGCAGCTATCAAATCCCCCCTCATTCTTCTCTTCTGGAGACTAAACAATCCCAGTTCCCTCAGCCTCTCCTCATAAGTCATGTGCTCCAGACCCCTAATCATTTTTGTTGCCCTCCGCTGGACTCTTTCCAATATTTCCACATCCTTCTTGTAGTGTGGGGCCCAAAACTGGACACAGTACTCCACATGAGGCCTCAGCAATGTCGAATAAAGGGGAATGATCACGTTCCTCGATCTGCTGGCAATGCCCCTACTTATACAGCCCAAAATGCCATTAGCCTTCTTGGCAACAAGAGCACACTGTTGACTCATATCCAGCTTCTTGTCCACTGTGACCCCTAGGTCCTTTTCTGCAGAACTGTTACCTAGCCATTCGGTCCCTAGTCCGTAGCAGTGCATAGGATTCTTCCATCCTAAGTGCAGGACTCTGCACTTGTTCTTGTTGAACCTCATCAGGTTTTTTTTGGCCCAATCCTCTAATTTGTCTAGGTCCCTCTGTATCTGATCCCTACCCTCCAGCGTATCTACCACGCCGCTCAGTTTAGTGTCATCTGCAAACTTGCTGAGAGTGCAGTCCACACCATCCTCCAGATCATTAATAAAGATATTAAACAAAACTGACCCCAGGACCGACCCTTGGGGCACTCCGCTTGAAACCAGCTGCCAGCTAGACATGGAGCCATTGATCACTACCCGTTGAGCCCGACGATCTAGCCAGCTTTCTATCCACCTTACAGTCCATTCATCCAGCCCATACTTCTTTAACTTGGCGGCAAGAATACTGTGGGAGACCGTATCAAAAGCTTTGCTAAAGTCAAGGAATAACACATCCACTGCTTTCCCCTCATCCACAGAGCCAGTTATCTCATCATAGATGAGCAATTAGGTTAGTCAGGCACGACTTCCCCTTGGTGAATCCATGCTGACTGTTCCTGATCACTTTCCTCTCCTCTAAGTGTTTCATAATTGATTCCTTGAGGACCTGCTCCATGATTTTTCCAGGGACTGAGGTGAGGCTGACTGGCCTGTAGTTCCCCGGATCCTCCTTCTTCCCTTTTTTAAAGATGGGCACTACATTAGCCTTTTTCCAGTCATCCGGGACCTCGCCCGATCGCCATGAGGTTTCAAAGATGATGGCCAATGGCTCTGCAATCACATCCGCCAACTCCTTTAGCACCCTCGGATGCAGTGCATCTGGCCCCATGGATTTGTGCTCATCAAGTTTTTCTAAATAGTCCCTGTCATAACTATAAAGGGAAGGGTAACAGCTCTCCTGTGTACAGTACTATAAAATCCCTCCTGGCCAGAGACTCCAAAATCCTTTTACCTGTAAAGGGTTAAGAAGCTCGGGTAACCTGGCTGACACCTGACCCAAAGGACCAATAAGGGGACAAGATACTTTCAAATCTTGCGGGGGGGAAAGGCTTTTGTTTGTGCGCTTTGTTTTGGGGGTTGTTCACTCTTGGGACTGAGAGGGACCAGACATCAATCCAGGTTCTCCACATCTTTCTAAACAAGTCTCTCATATTTCAAACTTGTAAGTAAACAGCCAGGCAAGGCGTGTTAGTTTTCCTTTGTTTTCTCAACTTGTAAATGTATCTTTTACTAGAGTGATTATCTTTGTTTGCTGTACTTTGAACCTGAGACTAGAGGGGGGTCCTCTGAGCTCTTTAAGTTTGATTACCCTGTAAAGTTATTTTCCATACTGATTTTACAGAGATGATTTTTACCTTTTTCTTTAATTAAAAGCCTTCTTTTTAAGAACCTGATTGATTTTTCCTTGTTTTTAGATCCAAGGGGCTTGGATCTGTATTCACCAGGAGTTGGTGGGGGAAAGGAGGAGGATGGTTAATTTCTCCTTGTTTTAAGATCCAAGGGGTTTGGATCTGTATTCACCAGGAGTTGGTGGGAGAAAGGAGGGGGATGGTTAATTTCTCCTTGTTTTAAGATCCAAGGGGTTTGTATCTGTATTCACCAGGGAATTGGTGAAAGGTTTCTCAAGGCTTCTCAGGGAAGGGAATTAGCTTTGGGAATGGCGGCAGTGGACCAGATCTAAGCTGGTAGTTAAGCTTAGAAGTCTTCATGCAGGCCCCCACATTTGTACCCTAAAGTTCAAAGTGGGGAAGCAGCCTTGACAGTCCCGAACCACTTTTTTCTCCATGGAGGGCTGGTCACCTCCTCCCCATACTGTGCTGCCCAGTCCAGCAATCTGGGAGCTGACCTTGTTTGTGAAGACAGAGGCAAAAAAAGCATTGAGTACATTAGCATAGTGCAGTGGAGAGGGGAATGGTCTAGGATTCAGGAGAGCTAGGTTTTATTCCCAGATCTGCCACTGACTTGCTGGGTGACCTTGAGTAAATTAATTAGGTCCAAATTATAAGGAAAAGTCCATCCATTTTGGGTGTGTCCTTCATTGGGCGGCCAATTTAAGCCACCTGGGGCATGGTTTTCAGAGGTGCTGAATACCTATGTAAGCAGAGTCAGGATGAGCTCTATCCTGACATCTGGTGGTGAATTATGGCGAGTGTGGAAAAGAACTCCAGGGGCTGATCTTGTTTGCATAGGCACACCCACTCGCCTGGCATGAAACACAGCAACTGAAAGTGGTTACTTTGGCTGGTGTGGGATCCCCAGTTTCTCTATTATTGGGGCAGGAAGAATAAAGTTTTGTTACCCTGATTCTGTGAATCAAGGCCAGTGGAACTGTTGTATGACAGAAGGACTGAGTGAGTCCTTCACCATTACCTAAGTAGCACTTGCTTGACAAGGGGCATGGGTTACAAAACCCAAGGAATTGAGAGAGGATGGGGACAGGTATTTGTACCTGATGGTATGGGCCCCCTCTGAGGGTTTGAAACACCAATTGCACCGCCTCCTCTCTCCACTGTTGAATGTCAGAGCTAACTTTGATTCCCTTAGGAGTCTAGTTACAGGCTGCTGAGCTGAATTCACTTTGGGCCAATGGTGCACCAGCACTGGTGCTCCCCTACTATACTATGAGCTGAAATCGATGAGAGCTGAAATCACAAAAGAGCTGATGTTATTAAGAGCTGAGATCACTGAGTGCTGTGTTAACTAGTGGGGGAGCCTGAAGCTATATTGCTCAGCAGCTGGCGGAGCAATTTGTGGGGATGACTGGAGGAGCAGTGAGTGGCGTGGAGCCTTGCGGGGCCGGTTGGAGTGGCCCAAGGAACGGCGAGCGGAGCTGTTTGCGGGGACGGCTGGAACGGCTCACAGGTTGGTGAGCGGAGCGGAGCGGAGCAGCTTGTAGAGCGGAGCAGTTCGTGGGGTGGCAGGAAAGTGGACTGGCTCGTGGTGAAGGCTGCGGCGGAACCTCCACGGAGAAACAGACGGCTGGCCAGCCTCGGATCACGTAAGGTGCCCCTTAACACCCTGCGTGCCCCCCCCCTTTTTACTCTGGGGCGGCACTGACCAGGGACAGAGACTTTGGGGGTTGTTGGACTTTTGGGACTTTGGGTGGTTGCTGGACCCAAGAGACTTTGGGGCTGTTGGACTTGGGGGACTCTGGGTGATTTTTGGGTGCTGGATTCAAGAACCAAAGGGAAAGGACACAGCCCCATTTGCTGGGGTGGGTTTTGCTCATGGTTTGTGTTATGAATCCTGTTTGTGGTGTTTTTCCAATTTTATGCTGATGTCGTTTACCTCATGTTATTAAACATTTTCTGCTACACTCAGACTCCGTGCTTGCGAGAGGGGAAGTATTGCCTCTTAGAGGTACCCAGGGGGGTGGTATGTAATTGTCCCAGGTCACTGGGTGGGGGCTCGAGCCGGTTTTGCATTGTGTTATTGAAACGGAACCCCTAGATACAGAACCCGGCCCTTGTTGCTGCCAACTTAGATGGGCAGAAGGGTTACACCTACAACTCCCATTGGCCTCATTTCTTAATTCCTGTAGGTGACTAATTTATGCCCTAAATCATTAGATTTGAACACCCATATTTTAACATCCATAACTACACATGCTTTTGATAGCCAAAAATGTAACCAGCCCTCTTGAAAACCGCACCACAGTATCTGACTTAATGATCTCCTGTGTGTTCTAACTAGCTGACCTCGTTAGCTCTATGTATGTGCCATCATTGTACACAGAATCATTTGGCTGAATATTTATCCTCCGATAAACTGAGATGATTCTTTTCCAAGGAGTCTCTTTGAACTTCCTAATAAATTTGCTTTTAAGCATCTATGCCTGGTTAGCTTCAACTTTGTATTGGTCTTAGTCTGTGTCAGTGGGTTTCTCTAGTAAAAGTAAAATACAAGGAACAAAAATAACAGATGTTCAATAATCACATGATAAAAAGCAACTGGAAATATCCAAAGCCTTGGTGGGCAGCTTTTCAAGAAGGTGCATGTTTATGGGGCACATCTCTGAGCTATAAACAGCCACAAAACAGGATGTTTCAATTAAAATGTGTAACCTGAGAAAACACTGAAAAATATGATAAAATTTTTACAAAACAAAATGAGCTAGTTGGAGGGGAACGAATGATCCGGTGAATCTCAGTGATTAGTCTTCACACAACAGCTGAGATCATTGCACAATGCTACAAGAATGCTTGGACTGGCAATAACACCCATGTTTTGTACTTTAGGATGCAACCGGCTTTTTATTTTGGCTTTGCTTCTGAGCGATTTCATATCTATTGATTTTATCGCCAGTGAAAAGTTCTGGACCAACTACTGGAAACTATAAACTTCTATTCACAGATCAAGTGCAGTGTATATGGAAACCATGGCACCAAACTGCCACAAACTTGACCTGGAGTGACCTCTCTCTCTAGTTTATTCTCTTTGGTCCAGTCAATCCTTGGTCTCTGCTGAGACTGACAACAGTTATCGGCCAGTGGTGATGGTGGGTTTTGTTTTCACTAGGAAGTGAGAATACTGAGAATACTGGATCACTAGGAAGTGAACTTAGAATACTAGATCACTTCATTAAAGCTGCTGAATAACCATCAGTCCTTTTCTGTCACTGCTTATCCGAGCTGAAATCACAGCAGTGGCCTAGAGATGAAAGGCTCCATCCCATTAGCAACCCCTTAAGTTATATAGTCCCCTAATTACTCAGAAGAAGACTTGGTCTCAAAAGTGAAAAAGAGAAAGAGAGGAAAGAGCATAAAAAAATCTGGCATTCAATTATCTGGTTCAGCTTTTCCTGAGAGAACAGGTTGTTTTGTAACTCCCTTTGTAGCTGTTTTCTCATCATATTCTATCTCCACCTGCAAATGATTTTTCCAGACATTTGAAAAAATTGGAAAAATGCTAATGACCAGATCCTCAGCTGGTGTAAATCGGTGCAGCATAGAAGTTGAATGCCTTTTCGAATGCCTTTGTAGATAGTAAGGGACCAATTGTGAGAAAGTAGTCTCTTCTCCTGTAGTATTGGATAGAAAACAGGTATGCAGATTCAGGAATCGAGTAGGTTTGGCTTGCTGTATTTGGACCTATCAGTAAAATATCAATCTGTATATTTATTATTTATTATATTTTATTTATTTAGTGTGGTGGTAACACCTAGGAGACCGAGTCATGGACCAGGTCCCCATTGTGCTAGGTGCTGTACAAACACAGAACAAACAAAAGATCCCTGCCCCAAAGGACTTACAATTTAAGTGAAATTAGATTTCTACATTTAAAAGAGAACTGGATAAATTCATGGAAGTTAAGTCCATTAATGGCTATTAGCCAGGATGGGTAAGGAATGGTGTCCCTAGCCTCTGTTTGTCAGAGGGGGGAGATGGATGGCAGGAGAGAGATCACTTGATCATTACCTGTTAGGTTCACTCCCTCTGGGGCACGTGGCATTGGCCACTGTCGGTAGACAGGATACTGGGCTAGATGGACCTTTGGTCTGACCCAGTACGGCCATTCTTATGTTCTTATGTACATTTCTAAATCTAAATTACACCTTATTCCTTGGTACTAGATCCTGTAATAATCTTATCTCATTTATACAATTTAGAGTAAATAAATGACAATACTGAGACAATGGATGGGGTCATTTGGTTTGGAATTTCCCCCCCATATTTGATGGAACTGCCCTAAAATAAAAAAAACATATGGAGGAATATATCATGCATTGTTCCATAATAGTGAGTGAACAGGTAGATTTACCTCCCATATATGTTTTTCTGAGGTTGGATGAAGACAAGGGACGATCCTTAGCTAGAGTAAATCAGCATTGCTCCATTGACTTCAACAGAGCTAGGCCAACTGGCACAAACTGAGGGTCTGCCTCCAAATCTGGAAGGGTTATTGTTTAGCATCAGGTTCAACTCTAATGTACTTCAGTACTGGTGACCCACAAATTCAGAGCTGCGGCTTTACTCCTGTTGTTCTGCCTGTAGCTGTTGCTTGTTTCCAGTAAGTTGCTTAACTGGTCTCTTGTTCACTTTTGGTTCTGGATTTCCGAGCATCTGTGGAATTAACTGGCTGTGGGGGCTGCAAAGCAGAGCCCAGCTGCAGAAAGGCTGGCTCACCCTCATGCATGTCACGTTAACTGGTGAGGAGTTTGCTCCTTGTTTAGGACTGTGACCCTGTACTAATCCCAGGGAAAAGCCTACGCATTCAGCCTCTGAAGGGCTGAAAGGAATGTATGTGTTGCATCATTTCCCATCACACAAGTGTACCCACCTGTGATCGGAGCTTACACACTGGGCTGTCTCCCACTCACTGTCTGGGGGAGTCAGCAGTCCCATTCTCCAAGGGATCAGAATACAGATCTCCCCATGAAAAGAAGTGAATTAGAAATATTCATGAAAATACATTCATACATTTTCAACTTGGCCCAGGGTCTCTAGGAAACTAACTAACTCTCAGCTGTACTTTAGCCTGGGACTGACTCATTCACCAAGGTGTCGGGGAGGCTCTCTGAGTGCTTTGCCCAGAAGGATTTCTGGCTACTGAATTCCATTCTAATAAGAGAGCCATTGATTTCTAGGTGATTTCACAGTTTGGCCAAATAACTTTTCCCGCATCCCCACCACAACTGGTGTTTGACTGTATCTCAATTCAAAATAAGGGGTTACCACTGTATCTCAATAGCTAGCTGTCCTTAATATATGAGCCTATGACAAAGAACCTAGGCTGCCATTAATCCAGCTCCGAGGTGAATTATTAATTAAAACTCCTTGGCTGTGTAAGGCACTCCTGGGACCTGTTCTTTCCTCACTCCTCTTTTTACTTACTGTTTTGGACACAGCATAGCTCAGTGGCAATCTTGCGTGACACATTTTGTACTATGCCAGCTCCAAAACAGAGCTGTTAGCTGCCTCTCCCCTCCCTTGTTATGAGTATTTGTGATGTAATTTCATTCCCAACTTTTGGAAAGTATTGAAAAACAACAACATGCAGCTCATTCCAGATGCAGTAAATAGTTTCCCCACTCATGGCCAGACAACAGGAGAATTTTAGATATCAGACAGTGGCTACCCCTTTGTTTGCCAGAGGGCTATGCATTCAGGGTCAAGACAAACAAACCTGAGCATCTCTGCATTTGAATTTGTTTGTCTTGCACAGGCCATTTATGCGGCCAAAAGCCTGCAGAATTTGATCTCATTTTAAAACTGAAATAATCCGTGAAGACAGGATCCTGTTATGCAGGGCCCCATCAAAAACATAAACACTCATAGAAATAAACACAAATCCTTAGCACACCCATATTTACTGTTCATTCCCCACCAGCTATGGATTTCCCCAGTGTATCACATGCACTACTATTAATTGGTTCAATGGTGTTATACCAATAATAACGATAATAATTAGGACCCTACCAAATTCACAATCCATTTGGTCAATTTTATGGTCATAGGATTTTTAAAATTGTAAATTTCATGATTTCAGCTATTTAAATCTGAAATTTCACGGTGTTGTAATTGTAGGGGTCCTGATCTAAAAAGGAGTTGTGGGGAGGGTCGCAAGGTTATTGTACAGAGGGTTGCGGTACTGCTACAGTTACTCCTGCTCTGCTGCAGGCGGCAGTGCTGCCTTCAGAGCTGGGCAGCTGGATAGCAGTGGCTGCTGGCCAGGAGCCCAGCTCTGAAGGCAGAGCCATCATCAGCAGCAGCGCAGAAGTAAGGATGGCATGGTATGGTATTGCCACCCTTACTTCTGTGCTGCTGCCTGCAGAGCTGGGCCCGCAGTCAGCAGCCACCACTCTCTGGCCGCCCAGCTCTGAAGGTAGCAGCGCAGAATTAAGCGTGGCATGATCAGGTATTGCCACCCTTACTTCTGCAATGCTGCTGGCGGGGCACTGCCTTCAGAGCAGTGGCGTAGCCAGGTGGAGGGAACAGGGGGAGCAATAAAAAAAAGGCGCCACCCACTGCGGCGCTTTTACTCACCCGGCAGCGCTCTAGGTATTCGGTGGCGGGCCCTTCACTCACTCCGGGTGTCTTCGGCGGCACTGAAGGTCCTGCCGCCAAAATGCCGCCGAAGACCCGGAGCGAGTGAAGGTCCCGCTGCCGAAGACCCAGAGCGCCGCCGGGTGAGTAAAATAAAAGCGCCGCAGTGGGTGGTGCCTTTTTTTTTTATCGCTCCCCGGGGTGAGTAAAAAGGCGCCAAGAAATTGACAAGGTGCCACTTGTGCTCAGTGGGGGAGTGGCCGCTCCCCCGCTCCCGCCCAGCTACGCTACCGCTTCAGAGCTGGGCAACTGGCCAACAGCCACTGCTCTCTGTCCGCCCAGCTCTGAGGGCAGCATCATCATCTGCAGCAGCACAGAAGTAAGGGTGGCAATACCGCGACCCCCCTAAATAACCTTGCGACCCCCCCTGCAACTCCCTTTTGGGTCAAGACCACCAACTTGAGAAACTCTGGTCTTCCACATTAAATCTGTATAGTATAGGGTAAAAGCACACAAAAGACCAGATTTCACCAGGGGGAGACCAGGTTTCATGGTCCGTGACGCATTTTTCATGGCCATGAATTTGGTAGGGCCCTGTTTATGGGAGTTAGGCACCTAAATACCTTTGAGGATCTGGGTCAGGGTGTTTGGGCCTTGATCTGTCCCCATCATCATTTATGACAGCATGTCATGGCACGATCATGCAACATAGAAATACAGAAATTGCCTTTTTGCATCAGATACGTGATCTGTTCAGTCCAGTATCTTGTCTTCAACACTAGTTAGTACCTAATACTTCAAAGGAAGGTGCAAGTAACCCAGTAGCAGACTTGCACTTGGAAATAACTTGCCAACGGGGGAAGTTTCTTCCTAATGTTCATCAGATAGTGGTTGATGCCCTGAGGCCTGAGATCCCTTATAATATTTTTATCCTTTCCAGTGTAACTTTGGCCGCTCTCTTTAGCCATATTAATGTCTAGTCCTTTTATCTAAATCCTGCCAAGCTCTGAATGTCACGCCGAATGACTTGACACCCAGGCTGGCATCAAGCTGCTGGCTCTGTGTTACTAAAATGATGACAAGTATGGGAAGATTCTCACAAGCTGCTCTGGAAGGTTCATACAGTATGGCAGACTCTGTAAACTTTACCATGGATAGTGCACTGGGAATGGAGGCAGGACATAAATCATTTCCCAGAGGGATGCTGTCATCAATTTGCCATTGAAAGAAGTTCCTCTAAAGCATGTACGGTAGGAAACAATTCTGTGCTAGTCCATAGGAGAGCGTGAGGGACTAATTAATACATCTCACCAGCCTCTTAATTTAGATCAGGGATCCGCAACCTTTCAGAAGTGGTGTGCCGAGTCTTCATTTATTCACTCTAATCTAAGGTTTCGCATGCCAGTAATACATTTTAACGTTTTTAGAAGGGCTCTTTCTATAAGTCTATAATATATAACTAAACTATTGTTGTATGTAAAGTAAATAAGGTTTTTAAAATGTTTAAGAAACTTCATTTAAAATTAAATTAAAATGCAGAGCCCCTCGGACCGGTGGCCGGGACCTGGGCAGTGTGAGTGCCACTGAAAATCAGCTCGCTTGCCGCCTTCGGCACGCGTGCCATAGGTTGCCTACCCCTGATTTAGATGATTCCTGCACATTGGAATTGGACCTGATGCACATGCGACATCTGGAGGATTTGAGCTGTAACTGCAGCAGTGGCACCGTAGTCTTAATTACTGAGAAGTTTAGAAAATTTCCCTACCACACAAACAATGCAAACTAAAAGTACATTCACCGGTGAGGACTGTTCCATGGAGTTCATTCCCCTAGCTGCTCTCTTTCTACATCTTGGGCAGTCTGATGTACTCTGTGCCACTTTCCAGCGCTTTTTGCAGCACAGCCCTCCTAGATAAATAGAGTCCAACAACAAGTGATTTCTGACTCCACAGGTCTCACTTTGGACATACCCACATTTCTCTGGTTTTCCTATGGATTTTACACCTTTAATACAAATCTCTTTAAATGTTTGTGCTATTCAGTTCAATGGAGCGCTGCGTGAGCACTGGCCTCCACTTACACAAAGTAGCTTATAGGATTGGGGCCTAATAACAACACAGGAGCCTGCTAGCAAATGGTAAAAGGGATCTCTTTGGGGCCGAGCCATGCACCTTGCACAAGGGGGTTTGGGACTTAGGGAAGGAGAAAATTTAAACTCAGTCAGGCTCAAGAGGGAAATAAGTGAGAAAAGAAAGCATGCCAATAAATCTCTGCAGAAACAGCAGCCAAATTTGCCATCTAAGTGAGGTTCTTTCCATTTTCCCAAAGGCCTCCTGTCTCTGGGGGAAGTTGTGATGAATCTGAAAGCCGCAGCTGAAGACCTTGGGTGGGTGCTAATGGAGGGGGAGGGGCTATGGGTTTTCACCTGGCTCTGCAGAAATTGTAATGTGGAGGTCTGTCCAATCCCACCTGCATGCAAGGTATAAAGGGATCAGCCTGAGAAAACATAGCTGCCTTATTGCTTGCTGGAAACCCATTAGCATGGGTGCAGTGTTGGTTTCCTTTGGGACTTGTGTGCTTCTGGGTGTTCTATTGCCCTATTTCTCTGATTTTGGGGGTTCAGGGTGATGGGAGAGATCAGGGGATTTTAGAGGACCTTAGCTTGCAGGTCTGTGGCCAGGGAATCATAGAATCATAGGACTGGAAAGGACCTTGAGAGATCATCTAGTCCAGTCTCCTGCACTCATGGCAGGACTAAGTATTATCTAGACCATCCCTAACAGGGGTTTGTCTAACCTGCCCTTAAAAATCTCCAATGATGGAGGTTCCACAACCTCCTTTGGCAATTTATTCCAGTGCTTAACCACCCTAACAGGAAGTTTTTCCTAATGTCCAACCTTAACCTCCATTGCTGCAATTTAAGCCCATTGCTTCTTGTCCTATCCTCAGAGGTTAAGAAAAACAACTTTTCTCTCTCCTCCTTGTAACAGCCTTTTACGTACTTGAAAACTGTTATCATGTCCCCCCCTTAGTCTTCTCTTTTCCAGACTAAACAAACCCAATTTTTTCAACTTTCCCTCATAGGTCATATTTTCTAGACCTTTAATCATTTTTGTTGCTCTTCTCTGGATTCTCTCCAGTTTGTCCACATCCTTCCTGAAATGTGGCGCCCAGAACTGGACACAATATTCCAGTTGAGGCCTAATCAGGGCGGAGTAGAGCGGAAGAGTTACTTCTCGTGTCTTGCTTACAACACTCCTGCTAATACATCCTGGAATGATGTTTGCTTTTTTGCAACAGTGTTACACTTTTGACTCATATTTAACTTGTGGTCCACTATGACCCCCAGATCCCTTTTCACAGTACTCCTTCCTAAACATACCAGAAATAGTCCATTTTCCATGTGGGCCATTGGTAAGCCTTCCAAACCTTCAGCGAGGAGTGGGGCCCCAAGGCCAAAAGTTCTGTTTGCCAAATCTAAAAGATGACCCTGAGTCTACTTAAACCCAGCCTTTTATACCAAATGCCTTGTTTTGTCTCCCTGCCTCCTGAAAACAGGAAAAACCTTCCTGCTGCCTATTATCCAAGAGGTCAAGCTTCAAAGCCAACCTTGGGGTTTTGCATTAATTGCACCCATGTGATACAAAGAGCTATGTATCGGGGGTAGCCGTGTTAGTCTGTATCCACAAAAACAACAAGGAGTCCAGTGGCACCTTAAAGACTAACAGATTTATTTGGGCATAAGCTTTCATGGGTAAAAAACCTCACTTCTTCAGATGCAACTGAAGAAGTGAGGTTTTTTACCCACGAAAGCTTATGCCCAAATAAAAGAGCTATGGATATTCCACAGCTCATACTGTCTGGCCTATCGTCATAGAATGGCTTTTTGATTTTTTTCCTATGCTGTCAATGTAAAATACAATCTAGTCCCCAGAGATACTGTATGTGGCTGCAGTATCTGTCCAGGGTTGCCAGATATCCGGCTTTCGACTGGAATGCCCGATCGAAAAGGAACCCTGGCAGCTCTGGTTGGCGCTGCCGACTGGGCCGTTAAAAGTCCAGTGAGCAGCGCAGTGGGGGCCTGGGGCTAAGGCAGGCTCCCTGCCTGCCCTGGCTATGCGTTGCCCACAGAAGTGACCGCCAGGTCCCTGCGGCCCCTAGGCGCTGGGGTGGTCAGGGACTGGGATGCTCCGCACGCTGCCCTTGCCCCCAGCTCCAACTCTGCAGCTCCCATTGGCAGGGAACCACGACCACTGGGAGCTGCAGGGGGTGGCGCCTGCGAAGGCAGCGCGAACTGCGCAGCACCGCTTGGCCACCCAACCCTGCACCCCAACCTCCTGCCCCAGCCCAATGAAAGTGAGTGAGAGTAGGGAAGAGTGAGCAACAGAGGGAGGGGAGGGGAGTGGAGCGAGTGGGAGGCAAGTCTCGGAGAAGGGGCGAGGCAGAGCTGTTCGGTTTTGTGATTAGAAGTTGGCAACCCTATCTGTCACAGCTAGCTCTGGGGGAAACAGTGTCAGCGACACACGCACACATACACACACTCATGAACAATTTGTGTCACGCTCCTATGGAGCAGTGAATTTAGTGCCAGAGGAATGTTGCGGTTGACATATATGGTGAGTGTGGCTGTAGGGAAGGGTTGGGCTGATGCACACTGTCAGAGAGGATGTTGATTCCAGAGGATGTGGGGGGGAAGGTTTTAGTACAGTAATGCCTGAGGCAGGGGGTAGCCAATAGGAGGACCACAGGCCAAATCTGCACCTCCAGATGCTTTTAAAAGGACCTTGAAATCTTTTTATTTACTAATTATTATCAGATTTTTTTTAATTATTTTCTCTGGCGGCTGGACCTTGACCAAAAATAATTGACTGACTATCCCTGGCCAGAGGTGAGTGGGCTGGTGTTTTGGAGTTGGTTCCAGGGGGAAGGGTTTGGGTGTCGCACACAGCGATCAGGGCTGTGTGTTCCGGAGGGGAAGGGATCAGCTGACGCACACAGCAAGCCGAGCTATTGATTCAGGGGAAGGGTATGAGTGATGCACAGGGTGGTCAGGGTTGTTGGTTCCGGGTGAGGGGGGGCCGTGTCGCTGCCCTGCCATCGTGCTGCGCGCCGAGGGCCGGTTCTGGTATGTCCGCGCTAGGCCCCGGGCTACGGGGGGTGCGGGCGGAGCCGGACTCTGCGGGGACCGGCCGGGCTCAGCAGTGGGCGGGGCTGCGGGTATTTCGGTCTGAGCGCCCGCTGCTTTCAGCCTTGCGCCGGGCGGGCCCCCGATCGAGCCGTTCCAATCCCCGCCAGGGCCGCGCTGCCAGCGCCGGGGGCTGCGGCCGGGGGGCGCGCTGGGCCGGTTGTGCTGGCTGCTCCCGAGCCGCGCGGTCCCGTCCTGATACGCTCTGGCGCTTTCCCCCGTTTTCTTGTAGCTACGATAGCCGGGCCGGCAGGGAGACTCTCCGTGCCAAAGGAGAGGTCTTCAGGAGGAAGGTGTTGGAAAACAGGCTTCATAATGGAAACTGTTGCAATTTCAACCTTGCTATAATTGCTGCCACCTAGGATAACTGGAAAAGTAATGACACCGTTCAAAAGTTGCCTAAGTATTTCCAGTCTGATTTCGGTAAATAAAACGCTTTTGCGATGTTTTGTTTTTTAATACCTCTTAACAGAAAATTGCACTGTGCAGGCGCAGTATAGCAACTTTTTTTGTGTGGTTTTAATCACCATTTAATCATCACTAAGCCTGAAGGTGTGTAAGGACTGAGCTAACGGGCTCCCTATCTTGTAGCCCAAATGGAGGGGCGTCCAGTGGCATCAAACGCTTTTTCTGTTTATTTAAAACCAAAAATGTTTCAGAAAAAATTGTTAAGAGAACATTAATATTCTATGGTTTAAACACCTAAAATTCAAGATAGGCTAGTTATCTAGGCTCCTCATACAATCCTAACTCTGCCCCTTGTGTGTGTGCATTTCAATATAAGTTTTAATTACATGATATTGTGTAATAAAGTTGACATGGTTGTAGAAAAATTGTGTCTATTTTGGGGAGATGTGCATTACATGAGGCAGCACTTGTTTTTTCTTGATCCTCAGAGGTTTCAGGCAGTCTGTCTCCTGGTGACTCTTAGGACTCCTGTTCTGGGAAAGTGCATCTGTTTGTGTTAATCAGCATTTAGACAGTAGTGACATTTTGGGCAGGATTTTCCTCAGCCACTTGGGTGAATTGAGTGTGTGAATCCTTGGTTGTAAGGAAGATGGGGGTCACAATTTTTAATATCAATTCAAAAATTATAGATACACAAACTCATTATGGGGTCATCTTGTCCTTATTTCTACTTTATTTCTCTCCTAGACTGGCCTTTGGGGGTGTTGAAGAAAAAATTAATGTTGTTCAACATAGTGTAAGCTGTTCAGAAGAAAAGTGGAGAATTCGATGTAAGTTTTATATTTCTGCTTCTGCATCATGATGTATTAGATTAGAAGGGTGTGACTGTATAATGTCTCCCATTGGCAAGGGGGAGGGATAGCTCAGTGGTTTGAGCATTGGCCTGCTAAACCCAGGGTTGTGAGTTCAGTCCTTGAGGGGGGCAACTTAGGGATCAGGGGCAAAGTCCATACTTGGTTCTGTTAGTGAAGGCAGGGGGGGCTGGACTCAATGACCTTTTAGGGTCCCTTCCAGTTCTATGAGATAGGTATATCTCCATATATTATTATTATAAAACATTCCTGGTCTACAATGTTAAATTAAGCCAAATGCTTATTTTATTAGACTTCTCTAAATGTAATGTGAATTAGAAGCACAATGCTTAACATGTGCATAGTGCTTTCCATCTTTAAAACATTGAACAAATATTAAGACTCACAACCTCTTTAAAGTTGGTACTGCAGATATGGCTTATCCTCATATTTGCAGGTGGGAAACTGAAGCAAAGAGATGCAGTGACTTGCTCAAGGTCACTCACTGAGAGTATGTTTAAACTATGGAGACTGCATGGATGTAGCTGTGGCGCTGTAACTATGCTGGCATAATCCCATAGCATAGACGCAGCCTACACTGATGAAAGGGGTTTTTCTGTTGTCATAAGAATACCACCTCCCCAAGCGACAATATGTGCATCTTCACTGGGGTTTAGGTTGGCGTAGCTATGGCATTCAGGGGTGTGGATTTTTCACAGCCTTAATTTTAAGTGTAGACCAGGCCTTAGTTCGTGGCAGAGCCAGAAATAGAACCCAGGAGTTCTGGCCTTTGGCCTCCAGGCTCATTCTACATTAATCAAAATGTAGAACTTGGATTATTTTACCAAAATTGATTTTTGGTTTCTGAGTGACAATTCATACAAAGGTAACTATTTTTCATAAAACCCAGCCATTTGTGAGTTCTTGAGTCTCTGAGTTAAAGTAGGTGAAAGGAAGGGTGTCTTTATTTGTAAACATTTTGTAAGTTATATTTGTTTTTTAAAAGTGAGTTAAATGACAAATGTTACCTGTCACTTCATTTACAACCCCAAGCACTTAAGAATGAAAAAATTAATAGCTGCAAAATATTGTAAATCTTGCTCCTACATATATGAGAAAATAAATATTATTTTCAAATACAAAGAAATGCATGTTTCATTATAACACATCAACTTGAAGTCTGGCTTGTTTGATTAATGCATTTTAAAAATATTTTGATAAGTACTTTCTTCAGATTCCATTAAATGAGAAAACTTGTTTTCTTTATCAATTGGCATCAGTATTTTTGGGTGAAGTGTTTCTAATTTTTGTTTCATGAGAATGATGTATGTAGCTTAATAGGAAAAGTGTGTTCTGTGTTTGTACAGGGCCTAGCCCAATAAGGCCCTGGTCCATGACAGGGGCTCCTAGGTGCTACAAAATTACAAATAAGTAATAAAACAGTATTGACTTACAATAAAATTAAGAATGTATGTGGACTTGCATTTGAGACTGATTAATGTGTTACTGATGCCTTTGTTTTTCAGACATGTTTATATTTTGAGACTCGTGATGAAAGAATATTGATTATTGCATTGGAGCCAAGGTAGTTGTGATATGTCGAAATAGATATTTATCATATTTAATAAACACATTACTCTCAAGTGGGCAGCGTAAGATTGGATAATCTCTAGACTAGTAAATATTGTTTTGAAGGGCTTTGGTGTAGTAAGTGATGTAACAGGTGTGTACAGTGTTGTCACGTTGTACCTTTTACTGTGTTTTGTTTTTTTTTAAATGAGATGTTATGTTTTTGCATCTCTTGGGGTGTGTTTTAATATCTTTCAGTTTTTTATTTTTCTTGTAGTAAATGAACATAATTTTTAAATAAATGGGAAGGAGAAACATGGGACTCAGTGGCCTTTTTTCCTAGTTCTGAAAGATGCTGTGAAAAAAGGGAACCAAACACCTTCACCATCTCATGACTGTCTTGAGCAACTGCAGTATAAACCTGAGGTTCTTGCTATTTTTCTTTCCTAGTGCATCGATTTTCACCCCATCTTATTCCTCCCTTCCATCTCTCTCTTTCTTTAATGTCTTAACCAGCCAGGACAAATCTACCTTTCCAACACTCTACAATGTCGCTGTTGTGAGGTGGGGAAATCCTCCTCCCTTTGAATCATTGGTTGCTAGATGTCAATGATTGGGCTTTCTATTATCTTCTTGGAATTTCCATTCATATGGATCAGCTTTGGCCAGTCTTTTTAATGACCCGCTCAGACAGCAAAGTGACACACAAGCCTTGATGTCTCTTAATCTGTCCTGAGAGCAAACTGAGGGCTTGTCTACACTGGCAATTAACAGCGCTGCAACTGTCTCACTCAGGGGTGTGAAAAAACATCCCCCGCTGTAAAGCGCCAGTGTAAACAGTGCCCCGGTGCTGGGAGCTATGCCCCTCATTGAGGTGGGGTTTTTTTAGAGCTCTGGGAGAGCTCTCTCCCAGCACTGCGCTGCGACCACACAAGGCATGTTAAAGCACTGCCAGTGTAGACTAGCCCTTAATTCCCCCCCACTGCTCCCCCGCTGGGTATGTGCAAAGTATGTGGGAAAATGAGGCACATATAGGATTAACAGAAATATTACAGAAAATTACCACTTTGTCACAAGGCTTTGAGACTCTCAGTCCTGAGCTAGGAACCTGTTGAGTGGAACCTCAACTGAAATCATGAGAATCATATGCATTTCTTAAGGATTAAACCTTGTAGTTTATAGTCTGGAGTGGTCTCGTGTTTTTTTTTTTTTTTTTTAAATAACTTTCTATCTAGATAGAGACCCTTGTGTAAGAACACCTCAGCCCTGATTCGGTGACCTACTGTGAGTTAAACAGTGTTGGTAGGAGTCTATTCCACTTGCCTAAAACTACTGCTGCTGTGGAATATAATCCAAATTTTGAGCTGAATATGAACTATCATAGGATCAAATTAATTCATTGTTTACTTTATATCCAACCATAAATTCCCAAGTGGATTTTCTTTGTCTGCATCCTATCCATAAATCCCATTCATTGCCACACTGGCTGAAGCCCAACTCACCTGCATTCAAAGTAATTTTTTGGAGTTCCTTACCCTTTTCTAAGTCGTCTGAAAATTGTCAGACTGCTACAAAATCTCCTCTCAGGTAGGGCATAGGAGGTTTTGTGGCTTTTGTATTTTGAATCTTGCAATGGTGGGCCTGGTTAGCCATGAAAGTCACTCAATGTATTTTGTGTTCAGGAGGGAATTATAATGGCAAGGTCTGAGTTAGCAGCTATTCACAGCAAACTTATATATTTTCTGACCTCTTGTTATGTTTTAGTGCTGTCTTGCTCTGGCTAAGGGTGGCTTATCAACGGATCATGTCCTGATTTTGCCTATTGGGCATTACCAGTCAGTGGCTGAACTTTTTGCAGAGGTGGTGGAAGAAGTAAACCAGTGTTGTTTGAAAGAAATTACCAGAGTCCGCACCTACAGTTGCAGGTAGGGTTATAGCACAGCAGTGGAAGAATACAACCTCAACTGCTTTGAAAGGGGACAGGTCACATTTAAACCTAAGCATAGGCAAACTCCCCTCTTCTCTTTTTTTCCTTCTTGGCATCCCACATGGTAGATAAAAATTCCGTGACCAGTAGATGGGGAACAGGACAAAAGTAAAACCCCTGTGACCACTTAAATGGCCACTTGAACATGCTAATTTTTCCTGTTACAGCAAGTGCACAGAGCTGAGTTTGTTGAAGGACAATGACAATAGACAAGAACGTTTATTGTCTTCAACTGATAAAGACCAGAGAGGCTTCATATAATTGAGGAGGCTTTCCTCTCTGTTTGGGGTACTGAGATATACAGCACATACTTTTAAGCTTTTCTGCCTGACCAAATCTTTGGTCAGTGTCCACAAACATGGATGCTCAGTGACCAGTTTCTGCTGAACTGATTATGGAAGGGTGCATTGTGGTGGTTTTCTGCCTGGCGGATCTGTGACAGTGTCAGAGCGGCCTCAACCTACCACAAAGAGTATAAAGGAGAAGGACAGTCATGAAAACTTTTCCAGAACTTTTTGTTTTCAGTTATTCTTCCAGCTCCTACAAGGCAGACCTGCCTCATAAGTTTAAGTCTGTAGAGACAGGTGATCATCTGTCTCACATGATGACAAGCAGTACTGAGGGGTGTGCAAACCCCCGTGATGGATTTATTGCCTTATCTAGAAGAATAGTATGGTTTGTGTCTTTTTCTTATTGTGTCCTCCATCTCCAGGTGATTCCTGTACCACTCACTGTTGTGCTACTGAAGACATTAAAGAGTCCTCTATTGTACAAGTGCAAGAACAGATCGAATTACTAGAAATCCCAGAGCACTCTGATATCACGCAAGTATGAAACAAGATTTTCACTTCTCATTTATTTAACCTTAATCCATGCTGGTTTGTCATTTCATCGAAAAGTATCCTTACATGACCAGCATTAAGCTGTAGGCAGTTGTTGTAATAGATAATATTGTAGGCCTGATTTTCAGAGATGCTGAGTACTTACTCATCCAGGTGAAGACGTTGTGAGCTGCAAGTGCACTGCATCTTTGAACATTAAGCCCTGTATCAATAATTGCTGTAGGTAGATGTTTTGATGTAGCATTTAATGAAACATTGCTTGTATGACCTCCTATTCCTTTTATTTGAATAAAATCCCTGAGATTCCCATAGGTAGGTGCAGTTTTCTCAGCGGTTTTCTTAACGATTTAATTTATAAAAACACCCTTTATGTTTTGTAGATTAGTCATCTTTCTGTAAATAAAGCTCAGAAGCCTGGGGAAGTCAGAAATGTCTGAGGTGAGGGGATATAAGAAATAAGTCTTCATCTGGTGTGCCAGTCATGTGCACGAGGTCAGCTGAATTTGTTGCTGGAAGAGCAGGTGCAGCTCCATTTGCTCCAGTGGACTCGTACTAGTTTATGCCTTTTTGGTGCACTTGCCTGGATAGAGTTTAGAAAGCTCTTGCCCTTGTTGTTTGATCAATAAGTAATAACTAACAGTAGTGTAGCTTGCTGTGTCCTTTAAACCCATTACTCCTGGGAAATCCGCAGCAGAAGTAGGCACAAGCCAAAAATTAGGTCCCTGCTTTTTCTTTTAATTTGGACACACACTGGTTTACCTTCATGCAAGCTGCCTGGTCAGCACTACACAGAAAAGCCTGACTTCAAGCAAGGCTGAGGCTTTCCTCAGTCTGGCTCAGAGAAAGCTCCTGTGAGGAAATGGGAACAAAAATATTTAACTTCGTAAAGGAGCTAGATGCCATGAATAAAACCAGACTTGCTTTGCACAGTGAGTATTAACACCTCTTCAGTACAGGAAGGGCCAGATCTTACCTCATGATCCTGAGGAGTTGACTGGATAGCTTCTGGGCAATGGCACAGATGTGTTTGTAAAATGCAAAAGTTTAATAATACCCTCTGTGCATTGGGAAGTATAAGGGCTTGATTTTCAGCAGGCTTGGATGTGCAAATAATGTTTATATGTTGAAACCAAACTAAAATAATAATTAAAGATGCTTCATGCTGGGATGTGTAAAACTCCACTAAACTGAGACAAAAACAGCATTAGTCAGACCAACTGCCTTGTTGTGTACAAAACCAGACATCAGCATGAAATGAACTCCTCTGTCCTTGGATCCTGCAGAGCCCCTAACACTACAATTGCTTTACAAACTCAGCATTCTCCAAATGCTTTTCACCATGCACTAATGGTGAGCATATTCAGTCAGTTTCAGTCGAGGGAATGAATTTCTAAGTTGAGGGCCCTGTTCTACCAGCAGCATCCTCTCTGGTAAACCAAGGAGGCTGTACTTTGAGCACTTTCATTGATCTTGTGTCAGCAGCTCACAAGGGCAAAGGCATCTCAGGCAGGCAGGCAAGCCTTAGGCCATCTAGAGCTTTATAGGCCAAAACAGACACCTGAAACTCCACCCAGCCACCAATAAGCAGCTGGTGCAGATCACAGAACACTGGTGGAAGGAGCTCCTGGCAAGTTACCCTATTTATTCTGCAGCAACTTTAGTTTCCAAATGTATTTAAGGTACTATAGCCCCATGTTGCACTAGTGAATGATGAAGGTCTGCATGACAGAGGCCACCCAAATTGGGTTTGACACACACAGTAGGCTAGCTGCCTATCTTGCTGTGTGCATGCAGAAAGTGGGGGTGTGCATGCAATATATTCATGTTCATATGTGCCTAGGAATGTACTGAAAAACAGGACCAGTGAGTTGGTAACAAATTTCAGACATGCACAGTTTTCCCTGCGGTGTTTTATAAATTCATCATCACCATCATCAAATGTGCACAATATACTGAGGGCCATTGCACAGCTGGAGTGACCATAGAACTGGAAGGGACCTTGAGAGGTCATGTAGTCCAATCCCTGCACTCAAGGCAGGACTAAGTATTATCTAGACCATCCCTGACAGGTGTTTGTCCAACCTGCTCTTACAAATCCCCAAGGATGGAGATACCACAGCCTCTCTAGGCAATTTATTCCAGTGCTTAATCACTCTGACAGTTAGGAAGTTTTGGATGATGGCATCGTACCAGATATTGTAGAGTGAAGTTCCCAGATCTAGCTCAATTCTGAAAATTCACGAATCTCTGGGCAGTCCCGCAAGCGATGCCAGGTAGGGTCAAGTTACATCAGTGGAGAGTTTGAGAGCACAATGAGCTGGGATGTTTTTGGCCATCTTGGCAACATGGCCAAAGAGCAAGCAATTGAAGGAAGGCCAAATCTTGCTCAAAGTTGAACCATTTTATGCCCAGCATTTGATGCTGACAGCACATATAGAATGCCTCTAGCTGCTCCAAGTCTGCTTGTAGGAGGGTCCAGGTTTCTGACCCATATAGCAGTGCAGGCAGTACACAGGTTTGATAGATCCTGAACTTTGTCTTAATGCAGAAATATTTTTGCATCCATAGGCGAGACATAGACTTCATTCAAGAGGCAATGAGACCTATTCTTCAATGGATGTCCAGTTTGCTGCAGCTGTTTGAACTCATCCCCACCTGCACCAGGGGTTCTGGTGTCCCAGCTCTGAGGCCTGGTCTACACTACAGAGTTTGTTTGTTTGCAAGGCAGCTTACGTTGACCTAATTCTGTAAGCGTCTACACTAAAATGTTGCTCCCGCCGATGTAACTCGCCCTCTCCGCCGACTTAGTAACTCCACCTCCACGAGAGGCATAGTGCTTAGGTCAACATAGTTTGGTTGACACAATATCAGTGACACTGTATTACTTATGTCTACTTTAGTGGCTTCCAGGAGGTGTCCCACGATGCCCCAGCATAACTGCTCTGGTCACCTTTTAGAACTCCGCTGCCTGGCAGTCAGGTATGCATGTACATGCCCCTCCCCCTTTAAAGCCCTGCCAATTTTAAATTCTATTTCATGTTTGGTTGGTATGGAGAGCTCACATAGCAACTGCCCAGCTGACCATGCTGGCGCCACGCAGCAAAGGTGCTCTTGCCAGGAGTACACAGCAGGTGGTGGATCTCCTTGGTCTGTGGGGAGAAGAGGCTGTGCAGGCACAGCTCTGATCCATCCGTAGAAACGTTGACATCTATGGCCAGATCGCTGGGGGCATGGCGGAGAAGGGCTACAACAGGCACATGCAGCAGTGCCATGTAAAAATCAAGGAGTTGCTGCAGGTGTACCAGAAGGTAAGGGAGGCAAACTGTCACTCTGGTGTGGAACCGCAGACAGGCTGCTTCTACACGGAGCTGCAAGCCTTCCTTGGGGGAGACCACCACCACGAGCCCTGTGGATATTTCAGGGGAGCTGGAATCAGCGGCCCCTGCAGTGCACACTGAGGAGGAGGTGATGCACGAGGAGGAGGAGTTTTGGAGGACAGGCGACTGGGGGAATGCAGTGGTGCAGTGAGCCAGGACCTCTTTCTGACCGCCGGAGAGTCCCTACTATCCAGCACCGGCGAGCCTGATGCAGGGGATGGAACCTCTAGTAAGTATGCTGTTTGTTTTGATTTTGCAGGGACACCTGATCATTTACTCTTTTTTAATCAGGCAAGAAGAGATAGCAACTCTCCCTCTACTGGTTATTTCACTGTCTGCCTCTCATTCCCCTGTACAGCTAGGCAGAGGGGGCCCTGTGGAATAGTTTGTTTTTGTGCATCGGGATGTCCCGGGAATCCTCCATAGAGATCTCAAGAAAACTTTCCTGGAGGAAGTCTGCAGTCCTCTGCTGAAGGTTTCTGGGCAGGACTGCTTTATTTCTTCCACTGCAGTAGGACACTTTCTCACACGAGTGAACAATTACATCAGCAGGCACCAATGCAGCACACAGGCTAGCAGCATACGGATCCAGTCTCCAGCCAGACTCGTTCAGGAGCTGTTCTCTCTCAGCCTCTGTTACCCTTGGGAGTGAGATATCAGCTAAAATTACCACCGCCTGTGGAAAACAGTGCCAGTATTCCATTCAGTTGCCTTATCGACATATACTGATGCCCATGTGCTCACCCCTATTATTGTCCAAAATCGCCCACTTATTCCCCCGGGCCATAATCATCATGGCTAAGGCTATGTTTTAGTCATGGGTATTTTTAGTAAAAGTCATGGACAGGTCACGGGCCGTAAACAAAAATTCACGGCCTGTGACCTGTCCATGACTTTTACTAAAAATACCCTCCCTGACTAAAACTTGGGTGGGTGGCCATGGGCCCTATGGGAGGGGCGGTCCGGGGGTGCTGCTGGAAGTGGCCTGGGACCCGTGCTTGGGGGTGGGTGGGTTGGCAGGGCTGGCAGGGGCTTCCTACCCTGCTTCATGTCCTTGCAGCTCCTAGGTGGCGGAGGCAGGGGCCCCTCTGCTCCCGCCACAAGCGCCGGCTGCCGCAGCCCCCATTGGTCGGCAACCGCAGCCAATGGGGGCTGTGGGGGTGGGGCCTGCGGGCAGCATGTGGTGTGGATCACCTTGCCCCTCCGCCGCCTAGGAGCTGCAAGGGGGCCATGTCAGTGGGAGCCAGGGAGCCTCCCACCCCAAGGTAAGTGCCCCTCCCCCATACTCCCCCTTCCCCTAGCCCTGAGCCCCCTCCCACACACCCAAACTGCTGCTGTTGGCCCAGGGGCTGCCCAGCTTGGGCAATCCCTGAGCCAGCACCAGCCGCTGCAGAAGTCATGGAGGTCACAGAAAGTCACGGAATCCGTGACCTTTATGACAGACTCGCAGCCTTAATCATGGCTGGGACTGCTGCCGTGCTCTATGAATCCCAAGGGAGCATGTAGTGCTTGTAACTTGTGTGGATCAAGGGGAGTGAAAACACTCACAATAGTACCTCTATGCATTGTGCTTTTTGCAGCTGGAAATGTGGCCTTGAGGGTCTCTCCATCCACACCACTGGAGTGGCTCAGATGATGAGAAGAAAGGGGATGAGGGACGACATGTTCCACGAGATCCTGCAAGCCTCTGGTGTTGCACATACCGAGCAGAGGGCTTGGAGGAGCACCCTTGTGGACAGAATGGAAAGGGATAGTGCAGAGAGGAGAAACACAGAGGAAAAGGACAGACACACGCAGCAGGTCATGTTAGTGCTTCTCAAGCGCCAGATGGACATGCTGGAGATTCTTATAGACCTTCAGGTCCAAGTAATCCTTGCTTGCCTCCCACTGCAGTCTATTGATAACTGCATTCTGGGACCTCCCTATGCTCCCTGCCCCTACATTTCACATATATTTCGGGGCCACTGCAGTACCCCTACCCACTCCATCCCGAGGGAGAGTACACACAATCAGAGCTGCACGTACACTGACCTATGAGAGACACGGTTGGTGTATTTGTGTTTGAAATGAGAATGACTGTTCTTTCCCTGTCAAAGGTTCTTTTCCCTGTATTTATATAGTTTCATTCAGTTACAGTTATTTTTGTTTGCATGAGTTTGGAATAAAAGTCTATTTATGGAAACTTAATTCATCTTGAATAGTTCACAACATGTGGTAGCTGGGGCTGACATCCTTCAAAGATAATAGCAATAGGTGCACTTGCAATGTGTTATTACCACACACACAGCACTCATAAGGTTCAGACCGGAATGCTAAAAAACAATGCCAAGCAGAGAACACTACAAGAACACTCATTACTGTGCCTCACTTTTGAAATGGTCTTTCAAAGCCTCTCTGAGCTGTAAAGCTCTCTGTTGAACTCTTCTTATAGCTCTGGTATCTGGCTGCTCAAAATCAGCAGCCAGATGTTCCACCTCCGTATTCCACCTTGGCAGAAGCTTTCCCCTTTTGCTTCACAAATATTATGAAGCATGCAGCAGGCAGCTATAATCCTGGGGATATTTTCTTCATGAAAGTCCAATCCCGTGAGTAGACAGCGACGATTCAAACAGCCAAAAGCACCTTCAAGAGTCCTCCTGCACCTGCTGAGCCTGTAGTTGAAGCGCTCCTTGCTGTTGGCAAGGTGGCCGGTGCAAGGTTTCATGAGCGATGGGAGTAATGGGTAGGCTGGGTCTCCAAGGATCACTATTGGCATTTCCATATCCTCAATGGTAATCCTCTGGTCTAGAAAGGAAGTCCCTGCTTACATCTTTCTGTGTTTTTAAAGATGCGCAGGTCATGCACCTTCCCTGATCAGCCCATGTTGATGTCAGTAAAACATCCCTGGTGATCCACCAGTGCTTGCAATACCATAGGAAAGTAGCCCTTTCTGTTGATGTACTCCTTGGCAAGGTGGTCTGGTGCCAAAATAGAGAGATGTGTGCCAGCTATTGCCCCCATTGGAATTTAGAAACCCCACTGCTGCAAAACCATTCAAAAGGTCCTGCATGTTGCCAAGAGGACACAATTAATGGCCTTGCACACTTGCATCACAGCAACCCCCCGGTAGATTTCCCAACTCCAAATTAATTCCTGACTGATTGTTAGGAATCTGGCATGGCCAGCTTTCACACAGTGATTGCCACTTGCTTCTCCAGCATGAGTGAAGCTCTCATTTTGATGTTGCTGCACTGGAGGGCTGGGGCGAGCTTTGTGCACCATTCCATTAATGTGGTCTTGTGCATCCAAAAGTTCTGCAGCAACTGCTTGTCATCCCAAACCTGCATAATGATGCGATTGTGACCGAATCCAGAGGTCCGGTGCTCTCACACGGCTGTGGAACAGCCCCTAGGAGGACTCCTTCAGTATGTTACCCCCTGTGATGGGGCAGAGCGGCCCCGCACTGGTACCGTGGGAGTTAACCCTTCCTTCCTTGCAGAGGAAGCCATGCCCCGGAAGCTCTGCTGGGCATGCTCCAACTGGAGATCAGGTATAAAAGCCTGCAGATCAGTTCAGTCTGGGCTGACCACCGGAAGAGAAGGACGCACGCTGCTAGCTCCTGAAGAGAGAGAGCCTGCGTGCCAGGATCCAGGAGTCAGCCAAGCCGAGGCACTACCTGAAACCCCGACGGGGGACGTCACGGGGAGAAACAGACCGGATGACCCCCCCACCCCAGATGAACTGGTATTCATGGTAGGAAGTGACCCAGGGGAACTCTAGAGACAAACAGCGTTAGAGCTGTGGTGACACTTGGTGTGTTGTGGCCAGATCCCTGCCGAGCGTGAGGCAAGGAGAGCTTGCCGCTACCAGGGCCCTGGGTCGGGGCTCGGTGGAGAGGGCGGGCCCGAGTCCCCCTACCCCCTCACCGTGAGGGATCTTAGATAGACTCTGGCCGCGAGGCCGCGTTATCCCACTCGTAAGGGGGTTTATATGGACTCTGGCTGCGAGGCCGCGCTACCCCGCTCGTAAGGGGGTTTATATGGACTCCGACCGCGAGGCTGCGCTACCGTGCCAGACAGGGGTGATAGTAGAGAGGAAGGCCAAGAGGCCGTCACTGACCCCCCACAGAGAAGTGAACGTAATGACTCGGGAGTGGTGAGGCGCTGGCACCCCTTCCTACCTCTGCGACAAAGGGAGCAATGCACCCCTAAATTCCTTAATCAGGAGTGACTCTGACAGTATTGTAAAAAGCAGAAGGATTTATTAGATGTCTGGAACACAGTGTAGAAAGTCCGTGGTGAGCAAGAGAACAGAAAGTTACAGCAAAGTCCATCTGGGTCAGTCCTGAGCCCCGAGCTCTCTCTGACCCTCCTTGAATGCCAGTCCAGAAGAATGTGCTGCTTCTAAGCACATTGTGTTCATAACGGTCAGCACAATACTGAAAAGCAGTGCAGGATCCATGCTTGTCACAGAGATGGTGTATGTGCAGGTTTGTGGGGCTTTTGAAAAGATGCGTGAAACATGGGATGCAAATGATAATATGGGATGGAGAAAACTGCATCATGGGATGTTGAAACCATGTTCCTTGTCACCCCTGCATGACTTGTTTGCCCCCATGAGGCTTTGCAAACCCTTCCCAAAACACTCTGCACCAGATGGTGAGCTACCCATAGTGCACTGCTCTCTGCATCGATGCAAGCGCTGCTAGTGAGGATGCGCACTGCTGACACAAGGAGTGTAGTGTGGATGTGGAAAAGTGATTTTAATTACTGCGGTGGCTATATGTTGACATAACTTTGGTCGACCTAATTTTGTAGTGTAGACATGCCTTGAGGTTTTTGAACCTTGGTCTTCTGCCATGAGATGTTTTAATCCCATAGTGCTGGTGGCATCTTGAAAATTTTGAAGGGCACGGCTGAAAATCTCTGGCTTCTCCACAAACAAGGCAGCATCCTCAGCATGAGTGGCAGGTATCGAAGGCAGGGGAAGGCTGAGCCTCCCCAAACAGCCTTGCGTGGCCCTGCTCACGCGCCGCTCAGGCCAGTTCCTGTTTTCTGGCACTGTGCTGTGGGGGGTTCTTTCCGCTAGGACCCCGGGCTGGGGCTAATGGGGGCCGGCTTGCACTCCTGGGAGGGGAGGGGGGCGGGCGAGCGGCCTGCCCGGTGCTCCGGGGCTGAGGGGGCTGTGCCGCCAGCCCTCCTGACCGGCACTCGGGAGGAGGCGGGGGATGCTCCAGGACTGCGGGGGACGCACCATCCGCCCAGCGCTCCAGGGCTGGGGGATGTACCGCCTGCTCACCTGCCTGGTGCTCCGGGGCTGAGGGAGGGGGGTTGTGCCAACTGCCTGCTGCTCCGGGGCTGGCGGCTGCATGGGAGCTCTGGGCTTTGGCGGGAGGGTGGGGCCAGGGACTAACCTCCCTGAGCCCAGGGTTCAGAGGCGCTGACTTTCTAATTACCCTGGGGGTGCTCGACCTCTGCTCCAGCCCCACCCCAAGGCTCCGCCCTTGCTCTGTCCCTGCCCCTTCCCACCCGTGCTCTGCCTCTTCCCACCCCATTATGCCCCCTCCCCTGAGCATGCCCCACTCTCGCTCCGTCACTTCCTGACCCCACTGGTTCCCCTTTCTTTCCCTACCCCCCAGCGCCTCCGACACACCGCTAAACAGTTGATCGTGGGCCAAAGGTGCTGGGGGGAGGCGGAGGAGCTGATCGGTGGGCCATTGGTGGGTGCTGAGCACCCACTATTTTTTTTCCGTGGGTGCTCCACGATGCCTATGCTGGGGTTCACCCGCCGCCCATGATCCTGAGCATACTAATAATTGGTAAACATTTCTTGACTAACCTTGATTCTAATGTGTAGAATTGCCAAGTCCTCGTTTCCAGTCAACAGCTTGACGGAATAGTGCTTGTGTGGGAATATGTCTCTGGCCGCACCTCTGAGGTTGTGCAGAAAGAAATATGGTAAAAGCCATCAACCAATAGCTAGGCCCAAATTGGCCTAAGCAAATGCTGTTTTGCCCTGTGTTACGACCTTTGCTGCTACGAGTCAGGTGTATGGTCTTCTAGGGAAAAAGAACATGTGATACTATTACAGTACAGGTATTCCATTAATCTGGATGCATATAAACTAGACTGGTCATTTTAAGCTTGTGTCACAAACCAACACACAAATGTTTAAAGTTAAACCAATTATCACAGGTTTTTGATCAAAAACTTCAGTTAAGTCTCTTTCTAGCTGGGTTGCAGGCTGATGAAGACTTGCTCCCAATGTGTTTTGTAGGACTTCTGCTTTCCAGCCTAGTCACTAACTCCCTATGGTGTGCCTAAACAGTGTTATCTCATAGTTATCAAAAGCCAAGAAACTTAGCTGTGCTTCTGCCCTTTAACACTTTTTCTACAATAACAAATTGAGTTAACCTAGAACTTAATTTGCTAGCTTTTGTTGGTCAATTTCATGTTCCCCTCACAGAAACTTAAGGTTTGTATCTGTGTCATCTTGCTGTGCATAGTGTGTCCCAGCAGTAGAAGACACCTGACCCCCATACTGGCAAAGTTAGGCTTTCTGCCTACACTCTGCTGGTTGGCAGGAGCATTTCTGCGTCGCTGACGTGGTGTTTTGCCAGGTGGGGGGCGGGGCCCGGACTGAACGGGGGCCCCTCCCCTCGCAGCCGGGTGGGGTCGGGGCCGCGGGCTCCAGCACGCGCTGCGCCTCGGCCGTTAGCGTGGGGGCGGGGAGCAGCGACTGATGCTTATACCCGCCGGCCCCGCCCCGAGTCTCGCGGGAAGTGACGTCAGCGAGCTCGGAGGGAAGCGCTTGTTTCCGGGCTGGTGGGGGGTTGCTGCGGGTCCTGGGGTGGCATGGAGCGGCCCCCGGTGGGCGCGGCGCTGCGGGGACAGCCCGGAGGCAGCTGCGGCCCCTGGGAAATGCGGGAGCGGCTGGGAACTGGCGGCTTCGGCAACGTCTGTCTGTACCAGCACCAGGTGCGGGGGGGCCTCCAATAGCCACCCCGGGTAACCGCCCTGCCCCCCGCGCGGATGCCAACCGAAGCGCCGGTAGCTCCGCCCGATAATCCCCCTTGGCCCTAGTGTTAGAGGCTTTGTTGTATAGAGGCAGCCTGTTGTCCCCGCCCCCCAGTTTCCCCCCCCCCCCCCGTGTACCCTCCCCCTTGGTCCCCCCCCCCCCCCGCCAACCGAGTCCATAGCTAAGCCCACCCAACCCCCAGTAGCCACTGCCAATCCCTGTGCGGGTAACTTTTCCACCAACCACTGGGTAAACCCAATTGATCCCATGGTAGTGCCCCCACCCCTGGGTAGCCCCTGCTGATCATTTCTTCCGTCTAATGCCCTCTGACCCCCCTTCTGGGGTAACCCCTTCTGGGGTAACCCCTCCACCAAACCCACTGACCCCTGGATAACCCCTTCCCCACTGATAATTCCCTACCCCCATCAACCTAATTCTGGCAATTCGGTAACTCCATGTTGTCCTCCCCACTGCTTTCCCCAACTGTCTCCGATCTCAATGACTCCTGACCGCACTGACCACCCCCAAATACCTAATAACCCTCCCATCCCAGCTCCACATAGATGCTCCTGATAACCTAATGTACTGACCCCACCAGCACTAACAGCCCTCCATCCTGACCTACTCATGCCCCGAGCATTCTGGCCCTACACTGGTCTCCCCCCATTGATCCCCAGCATCATGCCCCTCCGCTACAACCATCCCATTGCAGTGTGTTGAAACCTGGCTAATTCCCAGACAGATTGTTGTGCCATAGCACATTGATTGTTTTTGTTGTAGGATTTAGGTGATAAGATAGCTATTAAATCTTGCCGACTGGAACTAAGCATGAAAAACAAAGACCGGTGGTGCCATGAAATCCAGATCATGAAGAAGTAAGTATGCTCCATCATGTCCTTTTCCCTGGCTTTTGGGAGATAGTGTCCCCAAATCAATTGGGGAGCATTTGCGTTTCAGACTCCTAACTAGACCATAGACTTTTCTTTTGGTCTTAACCTTATCTTAAGAGGTGAGAGTGAGCATCTTTAGCCCACTGGAAAGAAAGCTGTATTTTTTAAAAAAAATCAACTTTACACTGATATTGTGAAGATAAAACTTATTAATTTATTGTAATTATAGTGTATCAGAGGGGTAGCCGTGTTAGTCTGAGTCTGTAAAAAGCAACAGAGGGTCCTGTGGCACCTTTAAGACTAACAAAAGACTGTCTTCTGTTAGTCTTAAAGGTGCCACAGGACCCTCTGTTGCAATAAATTAATAAGCGTCTCTTTTCACAGTCTTATAGTTTTATGGAAAAGCTACCCTCTGCAGTGAGATTTCTTGTTTGCTCCTGGCCCAGATGTGAACTTTGCATGTGACAGGATTTCATAGAATTCCAGTTGGCTGTTTTGCGTTCAAATTACTCAGTTTATCGAAGAGAAGGTTGAGAGGTGACTTGATCAATGCATTTGGGCACTGATATGCAGAAAAGAGATCTGAGCAGGGTTTTTTTAAAACCTGGCTGACAAAGGGTCCAAGGGCGGGAAGTTGAAATATGACACATTCAATCCTGAAACAAGACATGGTTTCCTAGTATTGGAATAGCTTACTGGGGGGAGTGGGGCACCTACCATTGCTTGGAATCTTTAAAAATCTTTCTGTCATACTGACTGCCCGATTTGAGTTCAGGCAGCGTGGTATGGGATGTGATTCACCTGTAGGGATCATCTGGGCATGACTCACCTAATCAATTTCCTGCCACTGCAAGGGCCTCCTGAATTTGTGGCACCTCAGTCTCTCCTGTCGTCTGCTTGTGGCACACAACAGTTTAGTTTAAACCCCCAAGTTATTGGACTCAATATTGAGGTAACTAGGTGAAATTTAATGGTCTATAATTAAGGCTAAGATTATGTCAAGGACGTCACAGAATCTGTAAAATATTCGTGACCTCTGTGACATTTTCTGGTTCAGTCCTGGGGCAGCTGGGGGTCCCCTCAGCTCCCAGCTTTAGTTTAGCTCTGGTTCATATGTTACTTTCACCCAGAACATCATATTCTTTATTACAAATATACTGAAATGCTTTTACACTCAGGTACAAGCCTAGTATCTTGAGAACTACTGGCTATGCACTAGTGATCTAATATTGATATATTTCCATTCTCAGTCTCAAAATAGAAACTAAATGTTTATTTGAAGGTGCCATAGATGTTCAGAAGCTGTAAATAAATGTAACTTCTAATGGTGTTAACATTTAAGGACAAACTTCTCTATAATTTGAAACCTGGAAAGATGATTGACTTTCTTAAAATGGTGGTGTGTTTTAGGGTAACTTGTAGTGGACAGACCCCTTAGCTGAGCTATTAGCTGAACTCCTGACAATTCAACATGAGGAAGGGCACAGGGCAGAGCTGGAGCTGCATTTGGCACATGAGTGCAACTCAGGGCTTTGCTGTGTACACAGTACCCGTCTTGAGAGCACCTGCAGAAGTTCAGCAGCTGTTCTGCAAGTGTGAAGCTATTATTAATGCATCTTGGGCACCTAACTCATCTGTGTCCCCAGTACATTTGTGAGACATATATGAAAAACAATAAGCCAAAGTCATCCTAATAGTAACTACTTATTTTTATTATTACTATATAGTGCTAGAAGTATGCATTTCACTTTTCACAAGTGAAATGCCTGGCTCTTGGACCTTGTAATCTCAGTTGGATAGATACTCTATAATGAAAGGCTCAGGCTGGAGGGTGGGAGCAGAAGTATATGGGCCCAGATCCATGTTTGTGTCCAGAATATTCTGTTGCATAGACTTTCTGCTACTGCTCTGATTCATGTGGCTTTGCTGCAATGGGTTTCATCCTGAATATTGCATGTGAGTGATGTGCATTTTCTTTCAGTTTTATGTTCATCTGTTATATACGCTACAAGTGTATTTCTAATGTAGAAAATGTAAGTGATCACATAACTAGAGCTTGTTTTATAAGACAATATTAGATTAACATAATCCCTGTCCACAGAATTTCCCTATAAACCTCTATGGCTTTCTGTGCTGATAAAACACGATCTTGTATTTCGATAATGGAGTCCAGAGCATTTTGGCATGAATATGTGCATAGAAATGACATCTGCCTCTAAAATTCAGCTTCCTCTCAGATGGAATGTGGCCAGCTGTTTAACAATTCATTGCTGTGCTTTAGGATAGAACATGAAGTGAACGTTACCATAGCCATTTAAAACTGCAGGGAGAATTTTAGGTAAATTATAACTACTCATATTGGAATTTGGTCAAAACACCAGGGTTCATATATGGCATAGACTTCCTAATAAACGTGAAAAGTCAGAACTTCTGTTCTACATCTCATAAGAATCACTGTGCCTTCGGTAGCACAGTAACGTTTAATACCACACAGGTTCAGTCCTGACTCAGAGAAAGAGTGTCACCTGATGAATCCCCTCTTTGCCTTGGTTTGCTTTGGTCTCCCATCAAAGAACTGATCAGGCCCAGTCCTGCTTAGTTCAGTAAGAACTGAAGGGTGACATGCAATGTCTGCCTGTACAGGCTGAAACTCCACTCCTACATCTGAACAAAAACTTCCTTCTTGCAAGAACTGCAGTAGTTTAAAATTTTTGCTTTCAGCATTGTGTTCCTTTTGACATGGATTTTACCACTTGCCCAAAACGTATTACTTCAAAGGGTCACAGCAGATTCCAGTACCCGATTCAGTTCACTCAGATCTGTCAGCTAACCCCTTCATTGGACAGCAATACTGTGACAGGGTGAAATAGTCAGGAACGGATAAGGGCCACCTGTCTGTCACAGGACTAAGAAGGGGCAGTGTTCTCTTTGTGGGCGGGAGGCTCAGAGAGGCAAGGGGAAAGGCCAGGGTTGAGTTGGAGCATCACTTTGTTTTTGTATAATTCATAAATTTGTGTTGAACAAAATGTTGGGACACAAGCCTGAAACAGACTTGGACATGGCACTGGTTCTCTCCTGGGCTGGTGAGAGCACCCACCTGCTTATGGATACCTGTGCATTCACTGTCATGCAAGTGCTTTTGCCCACATAAAGGCACTAGAGGCTGGGGGGAAGGAGAAGTAGAAATGGAAGAAAGAAGAGAATAGGGAGAGACAGGGGAAGAAGAGGGACAACACTGACAGTAAAAATGGATGACAAGGTAACCACCATATAAAAAAGGGCAAAATTTCATAGAGAGCGCGAGAGCCTTTTGAGAAGGAACTAGCTGGACACTGAAAAGGACAAAAATGATAGAAAAAGTCAGTCTGAGGGGCAGTTATTGAAAGGTAGATGATGTGAGTCAGGCTGCAAAATCTAGAAGGGAAGTAGAGACTAGGAAAGAAAATATTACTAGACAAGAGTTAACACCCCCCCCCCCCAATAAAGAGATGGAAATGTTTAGTGTGTTATGGAGACTTTGCTTTATGCAACATACTGAATCTCTTGGTTGACACTGAGTTGGCTGTGTGTTTCCATCAGAAGTACAATCTCAGTATTCCCAGGTTTGACCCTTTGGATACTCTGTGTTTCCCCTCATGTTATTTTTGAGATATTGACAGGCGTGTTTTCAGACATGACCAGGAAATAGATGTTAGATAGCTAAATGGCTCCCCCTCTCCTTATGTACACATCTTTTCTATGTAAATCACTACATAGGTAGAAGTATCTGAGGGCATCACAGACCTTAACAAATGTATCCTCCCAACACTGCTGGGAGGTAAGGAGATATTATTCCCCTTGTACAGATACAGAAACTGAAGTGCAGATTAAGTGACATTTGCCCATTGTCACACATGGAGCTGGGACTTGAACCCATATCTCTTGAGTCCCAATCCAGTCCTTAACCATAAGACTATCTTTCCACTCATCACTGAGCTGCTTGTTCTTAGAAGGTATGAACTTTGTTTATTGCCCTTGGGTAACACTGTGGTAACTTGCTGACAATTACATGCTGGCCTTAACACTTTTCATTAAATGTTTCGGGAAAAGAAATCTTACAGTGCACATATTTGAAACACATTTTAGTGATGCTTCTGCTGTTTGATCTTCTGCTGAAATATCTGTATCAAGATTTTCATCATGCTTTCCATTTGTTTAGGTTAAACAACCCCTATGTAGTAAAGGCCTGTGACGTTCCAGAGGAGATGAACTTCCTAGTTAATGATGTCCCTCTTCTTGCAATGGAGTACTGTTCAGGAGGTGATCTCAGGAAGGTAAAACCTGCTTGTTTGACATTATAGCTGAATAAGTGATTTCATAGTTGTGACTGTCTGTGGGACTAAGTGGATTGGAATTTTTGCACCTGTGTAACAAGTGCAAATCCACAGATGCACCACACCAGTGTAAGAAGGGGTTTGCACCAGAGCATCGTACAGTGGTGAGTAGTACAAGTGCAATCCCCTTTTTACACTGAAGCAGTGTGTCCACGTCATAGGAACTACATCAGTGTGGTGCAAATTTTAGAAGTCAAGTCAAGCCCTTATTTAACTACCAGTGTGTTTGATACAGATACATAATAGAGAAGTTATTCTGGAGTATGTAAAAGTATGAAAGATGTCACACTAAATTGCCAATTTATTTAGATTCTCACATGGCCTCCATCAGTGTAGAATCTTCCTGGGCTGAAGAAGCTACCAAAATGCTAATATTTCTGATTGATTTAGGAATGTGTTTAGGCCATTGCATGGGTGGCTTTCATTTGGGAAGACACTAGAAAGCACCTTGGAAGAAATTCTTAATGGTGTATTCACTAGCACCTTTCAGTAGTTTAATAGAGAGCAGTGATATAGACCAGTACACTTTGTACTCCCTTCCCTTGCAGTGGGAATTGGGAATGACACTCTTTCATTTGTAGACTAAGAAACAAAGGTAATTAAATGGGGGATTGGACAAGAATTTGATCTTGTATCTAAAATGATGAAGGCTCGTGACAATAATGTAAATAGCAGACAAGTCAGATGTGCCATAGACTAAGGATTAGGAGAGAGGCAAATAGGCTTTAACAATGAGAGACTTTGAATTCTGTTTAATCAGTAAATAACCTTATCCTATCATATCCATGATTTTTTCCATTTCACTTTCATCTTCTCTTTGTTTTCTATGCTAACTACTTCTGGCTCTATTTGGAGCAATTGGAGCAATCCCTGGTTGGATATTCTCAGGAGGAGGAAACTGAAAGTCTGACCCCAGAGGGGACAGGTTAGGGATATACAGAGATACCAGCTTGCATGCTGAACTGATAATATGGATAGCAGAGGCCCCACTCAGAGGTTCTGCCTTCAGTGAATAGGAGCATGGGGAAACCCTAAGGACTAGGAGGAGGGCCAGGCTCAGGCGACGCTGGTTACATCAAATCTCATTTCAGTGTAGCATTTGTTAGGTTTTTCAGACCCTGAAAGCTCTGTTGGTGCCTGTGGCTGTTCTGGAAGTGAAATGCTCTAGTCCAGGGGTCTCAAACTCAAATGACCACGAGGGCCACATGAGGACTAGTACATTGGCCCGAGGGCCGCATTTACTGACACACACCCCCCCGCTGCCCTCGACCCCGCCCCCACTCCACCCCTTCCATGAGGCCCTGCCCCTTCCCTGCACCCATTCCAACCCCTTCCCTGAAATCCCCACTCCAACTCCGCCTCCTCCCTGCCCCCAGGGGGTGCAGGAGGGGTGTGGGGTGTGGTGGGGGCTCAGGGCAGGGAGTTGGGGTGCAGGGGGAGTGCGGGGTGCAGCTGGGGTTCAGGGCAGGGGGTCAGGGTGCAGCAGGGGGTTGGGATGCAGGAGGGGTGTGGGGTGCGGCAGTGGGTCGGGGTGCAGGAGGAGTGCGGCAGGGGGCTCAGGGCAGGGGGTTCGGCTGCAGGAGGGGTTTGGGGGGTCGGCTCCGGCCCGACACGCACCGGGGGCAGGGCAGGCTCCCTGCCTGCCTGCCTGCCCTGCCCCTGCGCTGCTCCGGGAAGCGGACGGAACCTGGGGGAGGAGGGGTGCAGTGGTGTGT
>NW_020664499.1:7929367-7941333 GCF_002925995.2 Terrapene triunguis
AAATGAGGTCTCACCAGTGCCTTGTATAACGGAACCAGCACCTCCTTATCCCTACTAGAAATACCTCGCCTAATGCAACTCAGTTGATCTGGTAAGGGCAGTAACTTGCAGGCCGGCATTGGGTGGATCAGCACTGGAGGGTTATGCAGTCATTGCAGAAGAGAGCACACCTCTTTCTGATACATTCCACGCACCAGCATGACACTGGGGCAGGCTCTCTGCACTGCTCAGGTGGTGCAAAGGTTGTGGAGACTAATTGCAATGCCCTAGTCAGGGATATCCTAGAGTTCGGGAGAGGGAGTCTCCAGCAGGTGCAGAGCCCATATAGCTGGCTTCTGTGCCTTCCTACCCATTGGTCTTTGTGCTAGTGTGTGTGGCCAAGGTGCCATGTAGTTCCTGCTGGTGGATGGTCCATTAAGGTCCATAGCCAACTTGTTCAGATTAAAGCAGCCATCATTCTGGGTCAAGCAGAGAACGGGGAGCTGTAACTGGTTCCCTGACAGCCCCTTCACCCCCTTTCTTTACATTAGACATAGCAAAAATCTGGCCCCGTGTGTTTCCTTCCTATTCTTTTCGTGGAGTACTAACCTAGGGACTACAGGGTATCATGCTCCTGTTGTGAGTGTGTGTGTGTGTATGTGTATGGATCTGCTCCTTCCTGTTTCTTCTTGTCACTTGGCCTGATTTTTCTTGGCTCCTCAGAAATGGTTTAGACTATTTGTTTAGAGCAGTTGATCCTCCAAGCAGTGATCCTGCTCCTGAGACTTGGGCCAGTCATAAATTTCATTGTTTTGCTTTCATATAATGTTTTGAATTTGTCAAGATTTTGGGGAATGTGCAGACTCTGAGGGCCATGAGCTCCCCATAATGGCTGTCAGTTTTGAATCTGTCATTGCCTGGCCTCTAAACTGCTTACAAAACTGTGTTATATGTAACTAAAACAGCCTTCACACACTTGGAATCTTCTTTTCAAACCACTTTCCTGCTCATATATACTTTTGTCTTTCTGTACCTTTTATTCTTTCACAAGACCAATTAATTCTGTAGCCCAGTTTATTTAATTGTAAATTTAATTGTTTTCTCATGTTGTGGTGATTGAGGACAGAAGATATTAACAAATAATTCTTGCATTGCCAACTTAGACATATTTTTCTTTTCTGTAGTTGTTAAACAAACCAGAAAATTGCTGTGGACTTAAGGAAAGTCAAATACTTTCTCTGCTTTGCGACATTGGTACGTAATCTGCTGCCTTTCTTGCCTTTTCATGTTCGCTATATGTAACTGTTTTGGTGTTCCAGCAAAAGCAAGTTGTCAAAACAAAGCAGGTATCTCTAGTAGTGGAAGGCTCTTTTTGTCCTGCTTACTGGGATAATTTGTGACACTTAGGGCTTGTCTGGAGGTTTCAATCTGCATTAAGTCAGGTTAGTCTGGGGTGAAAATGCCCACATACACACTGTGTAGTTCATTACAGCACATACAGTGCTCACTTTGTATTTATTTTTATTACAAATCTTTGCACTGTAAAACACAAAAGAAATTGTATTTTTCAATTCACCTAATACAAGTACTGTAGTGCAATCTCTGTCATGAAAGTTGAACTTACAAATGTAGAATTATGTACAAAAAAATAACTGCATTCAAAAATAAAACAATGTAAAACTTTAGAGCCTACAAGTCCACTCAGTCCTACTTCTTGTTCAGCCAGTTGCTCAGACAAACAAGTTTGTTTACATTTGCAGGAGATAATGCTGCCTACTTCTTGTTTACAGTGTCACCTGAAAGTGAGAACAGGCGTTCGCATGGCTCTTTTGCAGACAACGTTGCAAGATATTTACGTGCCAGATAAGCTAAACATTCGTATGCCCCTTCATGCTTCGGCCACCAATCCAGAGGACATGCTTCCATGCTGATGATGCTCGTTAAAAAAAAAATAATGCGTCAATTAAATTTGTGACTGAACTCCTTGTATGTCTTCTGCTCTGTTTTACCTGCATTCTTCCATATATTTCATGTTATAGCTGTCTCGGATGATGACCCAGCACATGTTCCTTTTAAGAACACTTTCATTGCAGATTTGACAAAACACAAAGAGAGTACCAATGTGAGATTTCTAAAAATAGGTACAACACTGGACCCAAGGTTTAAGAATCTGAAGCGCCAGATGAGGCGGAGCATGCTTTCAGAAATGTTAAAAGAGTAACACTCTGATGCGGAAACTACAGAACCGGAACCACCAAAAAAGAAAATCAACCTTCTGCTGATGGCATCTGAGTCAGATGATGAAAATGAACATGTGTTGGTCCGTACTGCTTTGGATCCTTATCGAGCAGAACCTGTCATCAGGATGGACGCATGTCCTCTGGAATGGTGATTGAAGTATGAAGGGACATATGAATCTTTAGTGCATCTGGCATGCAAATATCTTGTGACGCCAGCTACAACAGTGCCATGCGAACACCTATTCTCACTTTCAGGTGTCATTGTAAACAAGAAGCAGGCAACATTATCTCCTGCAAATGTAAACGAACTTGTTTGTCTGAGCAATTGGCTGAACAAGAAGTAGGACTGAATGGACTTGTAGGCTCTAAAGTTTTACATTGTTTTATTTTTTGAGTGCAGTTATATAACAAAGAAAAACCTTTGTAAGTTGCACTTTCACGATCGAGATTGCACTACAGTACTTGTATGAGGTGAATTGAAAAATACTATTTTTTGTTTATCATTTTTACAGTGCAAATATTTGTAATAAAAATTATATAAAGTGAACACTGTACACTGTGTATTCTGTATTGTATTTGAAATCAATATATTTGAAAATGTAGAAAAAAATCCAAAAATATTAAACATTAGAATGCCGATTGAAATTTACTAAACAGTGCAATTAAAACTGATTAATAACGATTAATCACAGTTAACTCACGTGATTAACTCAAAAAAAATTGACAGCCCTACTAGTTATACTGATAGTCTAGTCTTAAGTCTTTGGACTAAGTTTCTTTTTAGATAACTGGCTTGGTACCAGAACGATGCTATGCTCACTGGGGTTTAAGTCCTGCCACAGTTGCACTAAACCCATGCCAGTTAGTGATCCACATCCAGCCTGTTTAAAGTGTTTGGGGGAGTCCCATATCAGTGACAAATGTCACATCTCCAAGAGGTTTAAGCTCCCCCGAGTGGTGGAAATCTTAGTATCAGCAGTCCCTGCCAGGGTGGTCCTGCCAATCGGTCAAGGTGTTATGGCAGACACCATCCTCCTTACCCCGCACAGCAAAGTGTGCTGAAAGGAAATACTATGTCCCCTCTAAGGGATATAAATATTTGTATTCCCATCCTCCCCTGGGTTCCTTGTTGGTGACAGCTGCTAATAAATGGGAGAGATGTGTACTAAGCATCGACACTGACAGGCAAAAAGATACAAAGGAACTGGACTTGTTTGTATGCAAACTTTATTCCACAGGGAGTCTTCAGCTCAGGAATCAAATCAACAGCCACTTCTGAGCTGCTCTGACTCCACCCTCTAGGAAAACAACATCTTTAAATTTTATTATTTGCCAGGGGACTGTAAGCAGGAGTTTGCAGTAATAGTAGATGATGGCAAGTTGATTGCCAGAACTGTTCTCCAGGACATCATGTGCAGTGCAGATGTGGTGGCTCAAACCATGGTATTGGCTGTTACGGTGAGAAGATGTTCATGGTTACAGTCATCCAGGATTCCGCCAGAAGTCCAGCAGACCATCATGGACCTCCCTTTCAAAGGTCCCTGTTTGTCTTAAGATAAAATGGACAATGGGCTCTGTAGCTTACAGGATTCCAGGGATCTATATTATGGTGAAAGAAAGGAAACATTTTGGTCCTCAACAGCCATACAGACTCCAGGGCTTTCCTCCTCAGTCTCAAGATTCGCCAAGGAGAAAGGGCAGGAGTTATACGGGGCAGTCTCTACCATCCTCCTCTTCAGCATTAGTGGGCTCATGCTTTCCAGCTGCTGCGTTCAAACAGGCATTTTGATGGGTTTGTTGAGGACAGTACACTAGTGTCTGTAGTTCCCTCTATTTTCTGCCCTTTGTTTTCTAACTGATTATCCCACTTTCTAAGACTGGGGGCCCCAAATAACATCAGATCAGTGGGTCTTAAGCATGGTAGAACTGGAATATTCCCTCTGGTTCATTTATAAACCCCCCACCCTCTTCCCTATCTTTCTTCAGTGACCGCTCTGACAAGATCCTCCTTCATTAGGAGATCCGGTTGCTTCTTCAATCGGGGCCACAGAGGAAGTTCCACGAGGCCTCAGAGGGGAAAGCTTTTATTCCTGGTATTTCCTGATCCCCAAAGCCAAAGGAGTTCTCAGGCCTATTTGTAAATCTAAGAGAGTTAAACAATTTCCTGAAGAAAATAAAGTTGCTCTTCCGTGTTGCATGAGACTCCCCCCTTGCAGATGTCCACGGACAGTGGTGCGGTAGTGGTAGGGTCCCCCCCTAGAATGCCATGCAGCTGATCATAGAAGCGGCATGTATGGGGCTCTGACCCAGAGCGACCGTTTGCCTCCTTTGTCTTTTGGTAGGCTTCCTGAGCTCCTTGACTTTCACACGGCACTGCTGTGTGTCTCTGTTATTGCCTCTGTCCATTATGCCCTGTGCGATTTTGGCATCTATATTAGCATTTCTTCTTTTTGATCGGAGTTCTGCCTGCACAGATTCTTCTCCCCATACAGCAATCAGATCCAGTGTCTTGCTGGAGCTCGTTTGCGATTCTGGGGGGACTGCATGGTCACCGGTGCTGCTGAGCTCGCCACGCTGACCAAACAAGAAATGAAATTCAAAAGTTCCCGGGGCTTTTCCTGTGTACCTGGCTAGTGCATCGGAGTTGAAAGTGCTGTCCAGAGCAGTCACATTGGAGCACTCTGGGATAGCTCCTGGAGGCAAATAACGTCGATTTGCGTCTGCACGACCCCAAATTCGACCCAGCAAGGTTGATTTTAGCCCTACTCCCCTCGCCGGGGAGGAGTACAGAAGTCGATTTTAAGAGCCCTTTAGGTTGACGGAACAGGGTTGCTTGTATAGACACATTCATTATAAAATAGCCCTAACGCAGCTAAATTCGACCTAACCTTGTAGTGTAGACCAGGGCTAAATTAGCTGAGCAGGAGGGAGATGTCTAGGGTGAATTTGACACCCTTGTGTGTCACCTGACATGGGGACTGACCTAAAGGGAGGATATAAGGCAGAATATGGCAGTGATGTGCTTCCTAAAGCATATGGAGGCTCCCAGGCTGCACTTACTAGCTCCCATCTTCCTTCCACACGGAAAGGTAAAAATATGGCCCCAGTTCAGGTGTATGTAGTACTTGGAGGGCTGAGGCCAATTTGTGCTGAGTGAGTGAAGTAAAGGTAGATTTATATATTATGTCATGAAGGATTGACCCTTCACCTCTTTGGAAAGATGAGGGTAGAAGGTACTGTGGAATTTCCAGGTTGTTTTGGCACAGTGAGGGAACTAGCCTGGGAGGTCTGCTCTAGTGAAATGGTAGGTGAGGAACCTCGTGTGGCAGGTAAAATACAGCATGCTGCTGTGCGTCCTGCAGCAGGAGAGTGGGCTGGAGGAAGACAGCTTTATCTGTATGAGGTGCTTCACCAGGCAGTTGATAGGCCAGCTGGTTGGTGGCCTATCATGGAAATGCAGCTGGCACTTGGTAGGGTAAAGGGTTCTCTGATTTATTAATGGGGTGTGGGGAGGTTACAGAGGTGAAGGTTAGTATTGGAGCCATAAGTGTAAATTTGCCAATTACAAAATTTTATTATATTTTAAACCATTCTTGTTTTTAAAGAGAAATACATAGACCGTAACTTTATTAATTCTTTTTTGGTCAGGAAATCATATAGAGGTGTTAGAAATTCTTATAACTTGATTTGTACTGGTGCTGTTTCTGTTTCTTATGTCAAATGCTTGAATTTATTCAGGGTCTGGTATCCAGTATTTGCATGAAAACAGAATTATACACAGAGATCTAAAGCCTGAAAATATTGTTCTGCAGGATGATGGTGGAAAGGTAAGTCATATAACTGTGCCAAAGAATATCACCTTTGGTGTCCCAAATATCAGATCTGGAAGTCATGTAACAATTTTGCCTTGACTAATTGAAATGAAGAATGCTGCTTTCTTATTGAGTATAGCACTGAATCCCATTGAATGATGCTCATGCAAAAGAAAACCATGATTTTAATAAAGTTCATATTCCTTCTTAATACACCTCTACCCTGATATAACGCGACCCGATATAACATGAATTCGGATATAACGCGGTAAAGCAGCACTCCGGGGGGCGGGGCTGCGTGCTCTGGCGGGTCAAAGCAAATTCGATATAATGCGGTTTCACCTATAACGCGGTAAGATTTTTTTGGCTCCCAAGGCCAGCGTTATATTGGCGTTGAGGTGTATTGCAAATTCTGTTTGCCCGTCCTTGAAGACTTATCAATTGATCGGTTACTTTACTGTAAAGTATCAACTTTTTTTTTTTTTTTTTTATCTAGTGTTTCTGCTTCCTGCCAGTATCAGCAATGTGACATTGATTGTATCCTGGCATATGTTTTGGATTTCTGCAGGGTACACATCAAGATTGTCCTTGTGCTCAGTTGGATACATTTTTTAGTAAAAGCGGTATTCTTCATTTCAATTCTTCATTTCGGTTTACTTTTCTTGATATCAAAATATTATATCTTGTAAATTCCCAAAAGTTTAGATGCTGTGTTCAGTCAAGCCCAATCCAACTAGTTTCAGGACAATAATGAATTGTACGTGTACATTGATGTAAATGAATGAGTTTGGCTTACATGGCTGAACAGCTCTGTGTAGCATTTCATGTTAGTTTTAAATCTTGTTCATGGATTTGTTCCCCCCCCCATCCCTGGGTTTGACTCTGCACCTTTTACTTTGTATTTTCCCTTTTCATCATGCTTTATCAAACATTTGTCTTGGATATTGACAGATAATTCACAAAATAATAGACTTGGGATATGCCAAGGATCTGGATCAGGGAAGTTTATGTACATCATTTGTTGGGACCTTACAATATTTGGTAAGTATTTTTTTTATGTTTACATTTACTTTGGCATAACTTAACACAGTCCTACTTACACATGTTCCTCAAATTATATATTTTCCAGAAATAGAAAAAAAATACATTCTCTGGAGTTTTGTCATTTAAAAAATAGTATATTATTGTTTTTTAGGCCCCAGAACTCTTTGAGAGTAAGTCCTACACTGTTACTGTAGATTATTGGAGCTTTGGAACAATGGTGTTCGAGTGTATTGCAGGATTTAGACCCTTTTTACACAATCTACAGCCATTTACCTGGTAAGACATTTGCTATGAGAGAGGGTGCCTGGGTTTGATAGAGTTGCTCTTTTTGTGGGGAGGTGACTGTATGAACTAGAGCAGTGGTCACCAATCGGTTGATCGTGATCCCGGAAGCCACCACCTCAAACCCCATCCTGCACCCCAACCCCCTCCGAGAGCCATCTCCCTGCACCCCCGTGCTCTGCCCCAGCCCGGAGCCCCTCCTGCACCCAAACTCTCTCCTAGAGCTTGCACTCCTCACCCCCTCCTGCACCCCACCCCTTTTCCCCCAGGCTCAGCCCAGAGCCCCCTCCCACACTGCGAACCCCTTGGCCCCAGCCCAGAGCCCGAACCCCCTCCCCCAGCACAGTTAAAGTGAGTGAGGGTGGGGGAGAGTGAGCGACGGAGAGAGCGGGGGCCTTGGGGAAGGGGCGGGATAGATCCTGGGTTGCCCTTAGATTCAAAAAGTGATCTTGGGTGTAAAAATGTTGGAGACCACTGAACTACAGTAAGTAAAATAAGAGTACATAAAGTCAGTTTGTCCACAGAGAATTTTATTTTATAGGCATGAAAAAATCAAGAAAAAGGATCCAAAGCACATCTTTGCTTTTGAAGAGATGACTGGGGAGGTTCGGTTTAGTACCCATTTGCCACAGCCTAACAGTCTTTGTAGGTAAGTATGTTTATAGTTTTGTGCACATTAATCTCTGAGTTTTCTTTTAAACCATTAAGAGACAATAGTGCGTATGACCAGATTTATTATTTCAGGTAGTTTTGCGAGAAAATGGCCAATTTTACTAAAATCAAAAATATGAAAATTGCAGCAGGTTTCCATTGGTTAATGTGTTTTGCAACACAATAAAACTGTCTAGCACTTTATCCAAAAACGTTGAAGGTTCTTATGGTTTATGAATGAAAAGGGGGATTACTGGAGTATTGTGGCTCTCCTTATGTGCACATTCCACTACTGGTGGTGCATGTGCACCTCATGTGCCACAGTTCAGTTTTGTGACCAGAAGTATCCACCCAGAGTGTATGTGCCTTGAGTCTTGTCATGCTCTTCTGCAAGGGGATATAAGAGAGAAGGGCACTGGTTGCCATTAGTCCCTGTCAACCACCTTGTGACTTGGAACACTCATGGTATCTGTGACTGTCAGCAACCTTCCCTACCAGTTAGTTAGCTTACAGTTAGTTAGCTTTCCATTTCAGATGTGTTCCTGTTCTACTAGGGTATATGCATCCTCTACGCCTTTCTCCCATTTCTTCAAATCCAAAGAGTACTATGGAAGATAAAGCAGACAATGCCCTTGTAATTCTGGTTGTTCTAGCATGGGCAAGATGGCAGTGGTTTCCAGTCCTCCTTCACCTCTCCAAGGGAGTATACTGTTCTCTTCCTGTGACCACAGATCTGTTATCTCAGCAGGATGCCCAGATCTTGCACCCATACCTGCAGTCCTTATACTTAGCAGCATGGTCTATAGGACTAACTGATCTGGGGGAATCTTGTTTGTCAGATGTGCAACACATCATGCTAAACTTCTGAAGCAATCTACTCATAAGTGCTATGACCTCAAGTGGGTAAGATTTGTCTTCTGGGGGTCTGATCTTCATTGTCTGCATCAAATCAGTCCCTGCTTACTGCACTTGATACTATCTGGCATCTGTATCCTCTCTGAAAGTCTGTTTAGCACCCATTTCAGCCTACCACGTATTAGAAGACAACAGAACCATATTTACCCATGACTTGATTGAGAGGTTTGAGAGGTGTGACTGTATAGCCACCTTGCCATCATGGGACCTTAACTTAGTCCTTACTCAACTTATGAGACCACCCTTTGAGCCGATAAATTAGTGCTCACTGCTTCATCTATCAGTTAAGACAGCATTCGTTATAGCAATAATATTGGCCAGAAGGGTAAATGAACTGCAGGTCTTGATGGCGGATCCACAGTTTTCTGTAAGGACAAAGTTGGTCCTCAGTCCACATCCTAAATTCTTGCCCAAGGTGGTAACTGATTTCTATCTTAACCAATCAGTTTGTCTCCAGATGTTCTTTGTCAGATTTCATGTGCATTTAGGCGAGTCAAAACTCCACAGACTAGATGCTAAAAGGGCATTAGCATTCTATTTTGATTGGACTAAAAACTTTAGAAACAATGAGAAGAAGTGTGGGATGTGAGAGCTCTCCAGTAGGCACTGCTATGGAATGTTCCACTGTTAGAGCTGTACTACAGCACATCCCAAGAGTGGGAATGTATAGAGTTAATTTCAAATGTCAGTATCAGGTGAATAATCTTCTTTTCTCTTGGGTCCATTTGGAATTGGGGGCCTGGGATGGGACTGTCTACTTGCCAAGAGCAGCAGCAAAGGCATACTCACTCCTCTCCATTTTTCTCTGTATGGTGTGAACTCCCAAGACTAACTGGGACCATTGAAATGCACAGATTAAGCACAGGCCAATTGTTTTTCCTTTAACCTTTTTTTAAAAAAAAGTTTAAATCTACAGAGACCGCATTAAAGAGGGGTGGTTTCAAAAGTCAGGAGATGCAGGAGTTAATGTTCCAGAAGCAATGTTAATTCTGCTGCCTTGTTTTTCCTATTTCTTGTTTCATATGTAGCTTTCTATTACAGTTTCATGTAAAATGTGTAAACCGTACACTATATACTGGATTCCCAATGTGGCCAAGATAGTTATTGTTGAAACCTTAACTTTTGCCTTGCCTAAGGTGTAATTGTTTGACCTTAATGTCATAGTAATAATTTTCTTGCATTGAATAAGTGAAACTACTTTATCAGAGGGAGATAAAATAGAGGATACATACTTTGGGTGAAATCCTGGTCCCATTGAAGTCATTGGGATTTTTGTCTCTTAGGAATTTTTTATAGTACTGGTAGAAAACACGTTTGAATTAACTGGACTCTTCGTTGTAGAATGCCTGCCTTTTTCATTTGTATTACACATGTCAATGTATGGTTTGTTTTTGTTTTGTTTAGTATAATTGTAGAACCAATGGAGAGTTGGTTACAACTGATGCTGAATTGGGATCCACAGCAGAGGGGTGGAGGTATAGACACAGAAACTAATCGACCGAGATGTTTCCTGTTAATGGATTACATACTGAATTTGAAGGTGTGTTTTTAAATGTGTTATCTAAATACTGATGGTGAAGACCTCTCAGTGGACAATGAATGTGCTAATTGAGTGGAAATCCTTGCACCCTCCAAATCCAGTGTCAGGGGAAGCATTCTTCCTTTCCTCAGAGAGAAAACACTTGTGCCTTAATCCAGTTCATACCTGAAGGCAAGAATATTAGTAGTAATGTGACTCTTTCACCCTTATTCTGGAAGCATAAGGGTGGCCTCAGACCAGTATGTGCCACGTGTTAAGGATGCAATGTTGACAGTAATTAAAACTCAGTTTATCTAATCAGCCTAACTTTTATTTATCTGTACATCAGCACACCTTCTTTCCAGGACAGCGTATCATTTAGCCCGATACCTTAGTGCCATTTGTCTCTTGAAAGAAATGACGACTGTAAATGAAGATGACTTTATTCTTGGTTTTACAGATAGTACACATCCTAAATATGACTTCTGCCAAGATTGTTTCTTTTCTCTTGCATCCTGAGGAAAGTCTTCATTCACTTCAGTCTCGCATTGAGCTTGATACTGGAATAAGTACTGGAAATCAAGAGTTGCTTTTGGAGATGGGAATTTCCCTGGACCCTCGGAAACCTGCTTCCCAATGTGTTATTGATGGCGTGGTAAGATTATTTCTATTTTACTCCAGTTGTGTCATTTCTGTTTTAAGTTTTCACATTGAAAATCTCAGGGAAAATTAATTGCTTTCATTTCACCACAGTGGAGATTGTAGCTTAAGCTGTGGTCTTTCAGTTTAGTTTAGTGGTTAGATAAGTTCTAACACCCCTTGCTTTACAGATTTAATGTGAAGTCAAGTGAGTGGCCATACAGAATTCCACTCTTGGTGCACATGTGCCCCATGTGCATGAGATCACATTCTTTTGAATATCAGTGTCTGCTGGGACTGTGCCTGTACCCTTCTTGTTCTCTTGCTTCCTGTAACAGGGAATAAGGGGTGTGGCAGCAGCAAACTGCACTCAGGTCCTTCTTATCGCCTGTGGCTACAAGATAGAACATCATAATGTCCTTGTTCTTCGTCTAGTGTCTCTGCAGTATTCCCACTCTTGGGAATGTTCCAACCAGTGCAGCTTGGATGGGGGAACCTTCTGGTAGTGTCTGAGTGCTCATGCGCCCCACCCCTCCGCATCCGAGCATGGTTTGAGGCCATGGCTGCAAAAGGGGGCATGGCACCAGCTGTCACCTCAGTTCCGTCCAGCCGCTGCAGCAAAAGGACATCAACTTCTCCGGATTGCAAGGATCCATAGCAATAAATAGCTTTCTGTTTTCTAGATTAGCTAATGCTAATAGTTTTTAGACTGAGTTAATTTTAGGATAAGGTAGTTTAAGCTAAGTAGAATATTGAGAATTAAATATTTACCCGGTACTGACATCATGGTGGATCTAAATGTGAAAAAGCATGGATTTAAAAGGTGTGTGTTGTGCCCACTGGTCTTTCCTACAGCTCAAAAAAAAAAAAAAAAAAAAAAAAAAA
>NW_020664499.1:7941433-7946357 GCF_002925995.2 Terrapene triunguis
TCCAATACCAAAATGCTTAGGAGAGAAGTGTTCTCCTTCATATTGTGCTATTTGCTGCACATTTACTCCTCAGGCCCATAGAGACAGAATGGATTTCAGGCCCTTTTGTTACATGAGGCTTGTCAGCCAAATCTCCAGGATCGGATATAGCTAGAGGATCTGAGTGGAAGGATAGGAGACCTGAATTGGCTCATAGTACTTCTGGATCCAAGAAGTCTTCTGGTTTTGGGACCAAACTTCGCTTCCAAGTCGATTTGAGCTTGCAGTAGCCAAATCCTCTGATCTAACTCCAAAGATATTACAACCTCCATCAGAGCTCGTTCTAGCTAAGGATCATAAAGCTCAGGAGAAATTGCCTCAACCAAGCACTTCAGTTATGAGGAAAAGAGAGGCCAAACTGAAGCATATCTCAAGTGGTTCTTTGGGCCATTCAGAACTCAGCGTGGATCCAAGACCTAAAGATATAACAACTATGGCTCATTCTAAGGCAGTGGTTCCCAAACTGGGGTTCATGAACCCCTGGGGGCTCGCAAAATGTTACAGGGGGTTCTCGGGGGAAAATTCCCTAATGGTGGACAGGGCTGTCCCTAGGGATCTCGGGCAACCAGCAGCCTGGAGCCCTGGGGACTTCCAAGAGCTATGCAGATCAAAGCAAGCATATCTATCACACTGAGGAGATTTTAAACTTCAAGACTCCTTATAAGAAATGGAAAGGGAGTGGATATTGTTTTGCTGTTTTTAAATTTAAATAGACTGCTAGGGTTGTTTTTAAAATTATTATGAAGAACAAGTTTAAGCTTTCTTGTAACGTGCGTTGTTTGCCTGGACTGCTCAAGACCCGAATGCTTGTGCAGGAGGAACTCTTTGAGTTGGCTTCTTAAATACCTTCATGCTGTCTCACATCTGATACTCCTTGATGAAACATAGGAGCCTTGTCTTATAACAGGCTTAATCAAAGTGACACAAGCTACAAAAGTGAGATCTTGGAAGAGTGTTGATGTTTTCATAATGTAATAAAAATACTGTAATGATAAATAATAATAATAAATAGTGTGTAATAAGCATGTCAGAAAAACAAATTTTATATTTCCAAGATCACTGCTTTTATAATTTATGCTCAGGTAAGGGAGAAAATCCCTGGAAATATTCTTTTTTAGGAGGGGGTTTGCGAGACCTGACATTTTAGTGAAAGAGGTTCATGGGTTGTTAAAGTTCGGGAACCACTGTTCTAAGGGAATGGATCTGAAAACGAAACCACAACTAGGTCTCTTGACTTATTGCATTTGTTTAGAAGAGTGATTTTCAACCTTTTTTATTTGTGGACCCCTAAAAATTTTTGAAGCCCCAAAGGACACTGCTGTTCAAAAGAATCCAATCTTGGGCTTGTGTATGGGGTCTGAACCTAAGCTGTGCTTCATGTGTCTATCCTTCTGAGGCCAGGGGTCAATATTTTAAAAAAATAGGTACTTAATGTTAGGATCCCTAGTCCCTGTTTAAGGACCTAAATAGAATAGCTCGATTCACCAAAGTGCTGAGCTCTCATCAGCTCTCAGTGTACAAAATGATGGTTGTATTTGAGATCAGCATCTCCTCTAACTAGTTCATAATATTGCATAGTAGAAAACCGTTGGATTGGTGAGATGTGTTGAAGTCCTTTTGATGACAGTTTGTGTTTGGGATTCTCTGTTTATAATCTTTCTTTTCCTCACCAGAGAGGCTGGGACAGTTACATGGTTTATTTGTTTGATAAAAGCAAAATTGTGTATGAAGGACCCTTTGCTTCCAGAAGTCTGTCTGACTGTGTAAATTACATTGGTAAGTGTATTCCACTAGACTTTGAACCTGAATGCCCTTCAACTAGTTTAATAACCAAATTTGTCTTGCCTTAAAAATCTGCATCTACAGAGTGTCTGTCTGAGCTATTTTCTCTTTAAGCTTTTTAAAGATTTATATTAAAATCCCTGAGCATTGAGGCAACACGGTCCATCTCCTTTGTCAGTAAAGAAATCCCAGCCAAATAGAACCACAACCGGTGTGGCCAAAAACTCTATAGTGTGAGTTCCTGTGGGAGCAGACTGCTATGGAAGCATATAAGTTAGAATTAGATTCCAGAACCTCTTTTCCCTCCTGTTCCTCTTCAGAATGTAATAGATTGTATTGTTATGTGGCATGCACACAAGGACTAAGATTATACATGCAACCTTAACTTTGGCATCTCCTAATTGTTGAGTGCTCAACTGTGCAACATTAGTGTTCTTCAAATGTAGTGTTTTTTCTGGAATTATGTGTACAGCACTATAGATGTGCATGGGATTTTATTGACAAATAGCAGTTCTTCTGTGCGTGATTGCACATGTCCATTCCACTGTAGGTGTGTGAGTGCTCCAGGGCACAATTGTCAGAGAGTTTTCCCCACGTGGTACTCATTGAGGCAGCACAAGCGCCCTCTGTGCCTTGTGCATGGTACACAGACAAACAGGGCGGAGCCACCCTGACCCTCCTCAGTTCCTTCCTGCTGCCCACGATGGTTGTTGGCATTCCTTTTTCTTGCTTCTGCAAGTCTTTTTGTCAAGCATGTAAATAGTGTCAATTTGTAAGTTTCTGTACAGTTAGTGTAGGTTGGTTAGTTAATGTAGTTTTTAAAAAAACTGGTTTTGTGGATCTGGCACCCAGTCTGCGTACCAGCCCTAGTACTGGAGATATGCCAAGCTCTCTGGTTTTCAAGTCTTGCCACTCTTGTAGTAAGGCACTGCCTAACAGTGACCCTCCTCCTAGTTTCCTTAAGTGCTTGGGGGAGGCTCACATGAGCGACAAATGTAGCATTCGTAAGGGCTTTAAGTGCTACTCCAAGAAGGACAGGGCAGCCAGACTTACATACCTGCTGCTGGGATTGGTGCTACATTGTCTGAACCATCTACCTTGGTCCAGGTACCAAGTGCCTTGGCATCAGTTAGCAGCGCATCTCCAGTGTTACTGGTACTGAGAGGCAGATTGGTGTCGCTGGTACCAAAGAGGAGGCATTGTACACAGGACTTGGTACCTGAGTCCTCAAAGGAGGGAAGAGCGTGAGCTTATCTAAAGACTTGGGAGTGTGCCCATAGAGGAGGCACTCTCCAGGGCACACCTCTAAGCAGGGAAATTCATTGACTCCAGAGCCCAGTATGGGCCAGTTGAGACCGACAAAAGATCAAAATCCTATGTGTTCCTGCCTAGCTGTTCTCACCATCAGGAGTATACTAGAAATCATTTGACTGAGTTAGAAATGTCTGAATTCTGATGATGTTTTGTAATTTTTTAATGAGTCTGTTGACTGGATCTTCACCCATTATTTTATTATTTTCTTGAAATAGATTATTTTTGTAGCTAAAAGAGTCTTGCAATGTGAAAAATAATGCTGGCAGTGGTACAGAAATGCAATGTCAGTCTCACAAATATTCTAGGAAACTTCATTTATACAGTTTTCTTTTTCTCTTGTGTGCAGTACAGGACAGCAAAATCCAGTTGCCAATTTCACAGCTGCGTAAAGTGTGGGCAGAAGCCGTGCACTATGTGACTGGGCTAAAAGAAGATTACAGCCGGCTATTCCAAGGGCAGAGAGCTGCAATGTAAGTTGGTGCAAATTCAGTAGACCAGGAAGAGAGATGTGTACATGGAAGATGTTTGAACTGAAAGCTCTATGAATTAAAGGATTCTTGGATACCCACCCTTTTGAAGTGCTTTGTTCTTTTTGTCCATAAACTTAAATTGTAAACCAGATGAGAATTTGTCCTAATCTGTTAAATATTCAGTGCTGCTATATATTATTAATATTTACATCAGTAAAAGCAACTTCAACTTTAAAAATCAATAAGCTAGAGGCTGTTTCTGTAGCGTTGCTTATTGCAACTGGTCTGGGTTTATGGTGGCTGTAGTTTTATTCTTGCAAATGCGTTTTAGCAGTAAGTGTAGATTGAGAATTCAAATGGCTGGTGATCAAGACTATTTTGTCCGAAGGAATACTTTGTGGTCTTCATTAGGTCATAAATCATAGCAGAAGATGCTGAGCATTTTCAAAGGTGTATTTTCCATCAAATGTAATTGTATCCCAGATAAAAACTGCGTTGAACTGGAGTTAAGGTTCAGCTCAAATTAGTAATTTTGAGTAAAATATGTTGCCCCAATGATGTAATTGTCCCCAAAACAAACATTAACAAGCCCAGGAAATGCCAAATTAAAGTTAACCTTTAAAAGAAAAGATTAGTGCATGATCGCAGTTGTAGTCCCAGATTAGTTTAAAGTAAACTGATTTTTAAAGACACAGTAGATTTTTTTTTTTTTTTTTTCTTCATGGTGTCACAAAGACCATTAGTCCATTTAAAAAACAGCATTCAAATGTAGCCTGTGCCCAAGATTTCAGTGAGTGTTTACTATATTGTAAATTGGAAGTTTCTGTTACTCGAAGACTGTTCGGAACACAAGGTAATTACTTTAGAACCCACTTCAGTATTTAAATTTTTAACTCCTAAACTAATGGATTTACCTGCAAATACTCAGAAAATTCATTCTGTGTTCAGAGTACATGCTGTAAGTTTGGTGAGGGTACGCTGCATTCTTCTTCGTACCCCAGAGTGGTCGAATCTCCACCTTATGTGCAAAACTCAACTCAGCCTTAACTGTGGAATCACAACTAGCAGCTCCCATTATATTTATTCAGTTTTATTGAATGTAACAAAACAGTACTCCTCACTGAGGGGTACCTTCACAGGCTAAATTTAAAGTTTCAAAGTTCAGTTCTATGAAATAACACAAGCAGGGCCGGCTCCAGGCACCAGCTTCTCAAGCAGGTGCTTGGGGCGGCCATTCCAGACAGGGGCGGCAGTTCCAGGTGTTCGGCGGCAATTCGGCGGACGGTCCCTCACTCCGCCTGGGAGTGAAGGACCTCCCG